>NC_073313.1:257834734-258134734 GCF_027595985.1 Sorex araneus
ATTGAACCCGGTCAGCTGTGTGCAAGGAAAACACCCTACCCTCTGTACTATCACTCCAGCCTTAGGAGATGAAACATCTTTTCTTTTTCTTTTTGAGTCACACTCAGCAATGCACAGGGGTTACTTCTGGCTCTGCACTCAGGAGTTACTCCTGGTGGTGCTCGGGGGATCATATGGGATGCTGGGAATCGAGCCTGGGTTGGCTGCATGCAAAGCAAATGCCCTACCCGCTGTGCTATCGCTCCAGTCCCTATTTACTGGTTTCTAATGTCACTGTTTGCGTATAGAACTCATCTGTCTGGGATATAGTCGCTCGAACCCTTTTTCCGAAAAATTCCCATTCTTGGACAGCTACAAACTTACACAGCTTTTTCTATTGTAGCCTCTTGATGTCACTGAAATCTGACTTAGGGGGTCTTAGGTATTGGCTCTGCCATGTATTAGTGTGAGACGTTAGACTAGTTATAAATCTTCCTGTGTCTCTTCTGCTATAAATATCATAAGGTTATTGAGCGATTATGAATTATAATGATGATTAGCATTTTACGAGCTATACTTCCCATATTAGGGTAGTTATCATACTGAAACATTTTGGCAGGCTTGCTTACCTCTCCAGATCCTCCTGGAAACTTCGCTAGTTGAAGGAAAGGAGTCTACATACCATAATAATTGGATCTCCGGCACCTAGCAGCATACTTAACATCTAGTAAGCAATCACAATGTCTGTTATATAAACATTGCCTAAAAATAACTTTTCACATATAAGTATGTGGGAATACATAATCTTTAAACTAAGTCTCTGGCTATTTGATATTAAGTAGCTATGAGATCTTATTTCATTTTATTTATTTATTTGGTTTTCTTTGCCACACCCAGCAGTGTTCAGGGCTTACTCCTGGCTCAGGGCTCAGGGATCACTCCCAGTGGGCTCAAGCGACTATATGGGAGACCCGGGGATCGAACCCGGGACCAGCTGCATTCACAGCAAATGCCTTACCTACTGTACTATTTGTTGCTCTGGATGCTCAAGTCTTACTTTTAATGTTTAAAGAAGATTTTATCACCTGACTAGCCGTTTCTACTGTTTGCTTAAGATAAGAAAATGTCAAGTAGTACCAAGTATACAGGTATGCCATTCTGGAAAGGAAAAGGGGACTTGGGGAAGGCTGAGTCTGTTTGTCCTGCTGCTAAAGTCCCCTAGAAACTTTGGAAACACTGTTCAGGTGACAAGGAAGAACACAGGTTAGAATAATCACTGAGCAAAATACGGTGCACAGAAATGGGGACCAACATAAATGTGAAAGAGTGGAAGGAAGGAGGCACTGTGTGAGGCTAGGCAGCCCTCTCTCCCTCCCTCAGCCCCCCCCCCATCTTGCCCACTCCCCTCTTTCTCATACAACTGGCCTTGAGCCAATCAGGTTGGATCTAATTGATTGCGTTTAAATCTGAGCTCCTTGCCTGCTGGGCCAGAACCTGGACCCTCATCTCAGCTTTCTCAGGCTCGCTACTAAAGCAAACGTTATTTTCTGATTCTAAGTGGACAGCAAGATCTGTCGAGCTCTGGCTGGGCAGCTGCAGCTACAGCTGATAAGCACAACTCTGCCCTCCCCTCCCCCTCCCTGCAGTATCTACAAAGATGAGTTTGCTGAACGGGTGTGATTGGCCACCTGCGGCCACAATGCCCGGTCACTGTCCAGATCACATAGACTGGGATCAGTTTGCAGAGAGCAGAAACAGTGATTCCTAGGCCGGAGGCCAGGCTAACTCGATCTCAGAGCTGAATATTCTAGCATTTATGGGCATTTATGACCATAAATCCCCAAAACCATCCAAGCCCACAAAAACTCAGAGCTGCGGGCACCAGCCCTTCTCAAAGAGTAGCTTGTTCTTAGGGCTTTACCCAGACCTTTGTAGCAACAGGAAAAATGGGTGGGGGAGAGAAGGGAGAACAGAGGGGTGATGAAAGAATTCAGTTTTGTTGACAAATGGGGACAAAAACTTAAGAAGGTTTTTAACTGTGATACAACTTTCTAAACTGCCATAGGAAGGTTTCCCAGTAATAACTCTGTCTAACTGGGGGGTGGGGGGCAGCACCACATGCAGCTGTGCTCAGGTCTTGCTCCTGGCTCTGTGCTCAGGATCACTGGTGGCGTACTTCAGAGGCCCCTATACAGCTGGCAATCAAATCTGGATTGGCAGCACGTAAGCAGGAGCCTTACCCACTCTACCGTCTCTCGGACCCCCAACACAATCATTTTCTGTTCGATAAAATTTTTTGAAAAGTTGGAAATCAATACACTCAAAAAATAGTGATAAAAAACATGTGTGGAAAAGCATGTAGAAGTGAATGAAATCAAGGGTACAGTAGCTAAACTATAAAATATAGTCAGGATTCTAGCAGTAGAATGGAAGAAGTGAAAACTCAAATCCCGTGGCCTCAGTGACAAGGCATATGACATCATGGTAAAAAAGAGAAGAAAATGAAAAAGAGTTCTTAACAGTGAAGAGAATTTAAGAGATCGGTTTGACAACGTTAGAAGGAAGCACCTCTGTGGGACAGGAAGGAGAGGGGAGAAGAGAGAAGGGGAAGCGGTTCTACGGGGAGAAATAGTTTATTTCACTTATTTGTTGCATATACAGATAATGCCACTAGTATACAGTAATCTATAGTATAATATAATCTGTAGTATAGCATAATCTTTAGTGTATATGTATATATATCTTCAGTATATGTAATCTGTAGTATAATGTGTAGTATAGTATAATCTTTAGTATATATGTAGATATATCTTCAGTATATATAATCTGTAGTATACTATAATATCTAGTATATATGTATATATATCTGTAGTACAATCTGTGGCATAGTAAAATCTTTAGTGTATATGTATATATATCTTCGGTATATATAATATGTAGTATAATCTGTAGTATAGCATAATCTTTAGTATATATATACATATATTTTCAGTATATATAATCTGTAGTATAATCTGTAGTATAGCTCTCCGCAGCTGCACAAGCATGAATCCAGACCCAGCAAAACCTCTTTCGGCATGGGCCACTCCTCGCAGAATGTCTCCAGCCTGAGAACTAAACCTCGGCCCCGTGCCCGCCCAGGAGGGAAAAGGTATTTCTCTCTCTCTCTCTCTCTCTCTCTCTCTCTCTCTCTCTCTCTCTCTCTCTCTCTCTCTCTCTCTCTCGCCTCTTTCTCTCTGGGGATGAAGGGTGCGGTGTCCGCCATATTAAGACGACCACAGATTGGGTTTTCAAGCCTGCAATGATCCAATATCTGGAAGAAATCTCCCTGGACTTAGTGTTAAAGTACAGAAATTCAAAACCTCGCGGCCGCAGTAGCACGACCTTATTTGTCTTCACAGTAGGTCTGAATCTAGTGGGGTACTCCTAACAACAATAGTGAGGTTTGCGTTGAAATATTGAATGTAACCAAAGTAAACAGAATGTAAAATTAAACTTATCAATTACAAGGTAGGGGGTGGGGGGGGCGGGATGGGAGGTGTACTGTGTGGGGTTTTTTGTTTTTTTTTTTTTGGTGGTGGTATATGGGCACTGGTGAAGGGATGGCTGTTTCAGCATTGCATAACTGAGACCTAAGCCTGAAAGCATTGTAATCTTCCACACGGTGATTTAATAAAATAAAATTTTTATTAAAAAAAAATCTGTAGTATAGTATAATGTATCTTCAGTATATGTAATCTGTAGTATAATATCTAGTATACATGCATATATCTGTACTATAATCTGTAGTATAATCTTAGTATATATGTATATATCTTCAGTATGTATAATCTGCAGCATAATCTGTAGTATAGTATAATCTCTATTATATATATGTAGTATAATCTGTAATATAATATAATCTTTAGTATATGTATATATGTAGTATATATATAAACTGTAGTATAATCTGCATTTAGTATAATCTCTAGTATATATGTGCAGTATATATAATATGTATATATAATATATAACAGTATGTAGTATAGTATGATCTTGAGTTTATATATGTATATGTATACCTATAGTATATAATCTGTAGTATAGTATAATATAATATGTAGTATGATATAGTATAATCATACTACATATATATGTATATATGTATGTATGTATGTATATATCTCTGTAGTGTATAATCTGTAGTATATGTGTATAGATATTTATAATTAATCTGTAGTATAATCTGTCGTATATTCTTAGATGGTACCTCAGGACACAAAACAAGGGAAAGGGGAGTAGCTAATGATAACAAACACTTGGACTGAGGTTGCCACATGACGGATTGCGGGGCTTGGAGTGGGGCAGGAAGACGAGGCCTGGAAGTGACAGTGGTGGTGAGTCTTTGGTGTATCAGTGGTGGCAGTCACTTTGTACCCAAGAGCACAAACATCAAAGCTCTTGCAACCAGCTGACCTCAATCTCTGTGAAAATTAATTTTCAAAAAATAAGAAGTCAGTTTCTGCTCTTAAAAAGATGTTTAAGTTTCTTCACGATCCAGTGAACATGGCATTACTGATGGAGAAGCGCATCGCAGCGTGGGCGGAGGGCCGACTTGCCAGGGGAGCCCTGACGCTGAGCGGCTGAGATAAATCCCTGGAGGGAGGAAGAAAGCTCCTCTGCTGAAAGCAAACTAAAATGCATCTCTGGGATTCTGATCATTTGGAATCCAGCTTTCTAAGAAATATTTGTAAAGCATTGTAAATTGAGAGTCGGGTGTTTCAGGCTTTTAGAAACATTAGCTACTATCTGGATATGGAATCGTTTGTCACTAGGAAGATCATTTGTCACTCCTTTGTGTGACACTTGAGAAATGATAACCTATTCATCATTGAAAAATTATGCTCTTAAGGGACATACTGACACGAGGAAGGGAAAATGATACTTTCTTTTCCTAAAAATGGTTTTCAAAGAAAGCAAAAGAGGATTTTGTTTCTACATTATAATTTTTTTCACAGAAACAAATTATAGAGCTTAAAAAAAAAAAACCTTGAAGCAGTGCCAGACTTGCTTACATAAAAGTTAAAACCAATCTCTTCCAATTAACTGATCTTTTGGAAGGTGCCTGTTTAAATTGATTGTACTAAACCACAAACATTGTCTTACTCTTGTATCCCGACCAATACCATTTGAGCATTCTTTCAGGGCAGCAAAACATAACCCAAAGTACTGGGGTGGGGGTGGGGGTGGGGGTGATGAGAAGAAAGAAATACATGTGTGTTTGTGTGTGTGTCTGTCTGACTGTGCATATCTGTGTGTATATCTGTGTGTGTTTCTGTGTCTGTGTATATGACTGTGTCTTGTGTCTCTGCTTGAGTGTCCTGCGGGTGTTTGTGTGTGTGTGTGTGTGTGTGTGTGTGTGTGCGTGTGCATTTGTATATGTTGGTGTGTTTCTGTGTTTGTAAAAATCTCGGTGTATGTGTTTGCATATGCGTGTGGGTGTATCTGTCTGTCTTGTCTTTCTGTCTGTCTGTATGGAGTACCTAAGGATGAGGAGGGAAAATGGAGAAAAACTGAGGTAAAGAGGCTTGCTCTTCAAGTCTCCCTTAAACACACATCTCACTTGCTCGTCTCATTGGCTGTTTTTTTCCACTCTGGAGAAGCCTGTGTTCTCTCTCCAGCATGCACCTCTCTGTTTCTCTCATTTTTCTAAATACGTTTCAATAAAAACTACCATGCTTTACAAAAAAAATATGAAGAGGAAATAAAGAAAATGAGGTGAAGAGCAGAAAGAGAGGCATAATGTCTCGGAAAGTACAACTGGGAGACTTGGAAAGAAGCCCTCAAGGAATGCTAGAAAAGAAAGAAATGAATTACTCACTTCATCAGAGATGATGTTCCTTTATTTTAAGTGGCTAATAAAGAACATAAAGATGTGTCTAGTTAAATGCCTGCCGGTAAAATAAGAAGAAATATTTGCTTACTCCAAATTACCTTCTGGAATATAATATACCTTTTCTGAAGAGAGAGACAGATTTCCTGAAAACAAGCAAGTCCATCAAGCAGCAAATGTTTCTGAAGCAGCTGCCACGAAGACTATGGGGAATAAATATGTGCAACTATATACTGAAAAGGGTTGACAATTCAGAGTCCGCAGTTACTGAGTAGGAGAGTAGAAAAATAGGGGCCCCAGAGATGACTCAGAGCAAAACTCTCCTACTCTAAAAGCACGAGGTTCATTTGTGGAATATAAAATGACATAATAAGAGACTGACATCCAAGGACAGTAGACACAAGGGCCAGGAAGATTGCTCCATAGTTGGCAGCCTGCCTCATGAGCTGGGGGAGAAGGCAGCTGGAAGAGAGAAGGGATCACTAAGTCAGTGATGGTTGGAGAGATCACTCCGGAGGAAAGATGTGTGCTGAAAGTAGATAAAGGACCAAACATGATGGCCTCTCAGTATCTGTACTGCAATCCATAATGCCCCAAAGTAGAGAGAGAGTCAGAGGCAAAATGCCTGCCATAGAGGCAGGGGGAGGGTTGGGATGGGTGTGTGGGGGGATACTGGGGATGTTGGTGGTGGAAGATATGCACTGGAGGAAGGGATGGGTGTTTGATCATTGTATGACTGACTCTCACGCATGAAAGTTTGTAACTGTATCTCACGATGATTCAATAAAAATAAATAAATAAATAAATAAATAAATAAATAAATAAAAGCACGAGGCTGTGAGTTCCATCTCCAGCACCACAGACATGCCAAATTGGTCCCTAGGATGCTCCTGTCTGGTACTTCACCTCCACTGTAGCCACAGCCAGCCCAGCTTGCATGACAGATACCATAGCCAATGAGACCACGAGCACTGTGACCGGCGAGCACTGTTCCTGGAGTGTGGGTCAGCACTGCCTCAAAACAAGAGTGTGATCACTGGTGAGCATCACTAAGCCTGGGACCCAAGTATTTACATAAAGTCAGTGAGGTGGTTAAAGAAGAAAAACTCTGAGCAATGAGATGTCACCTGATTCTACCTGGATGAGCTGATAAGCTCCCTGAGCCTACACCTTCTCCGTTAGTCCCATGAGGGGACTTTATATGTTTCATGACTCTCAAACCCCCCCATACACCCTATGTATTAAAATCTCAATAAGTTTTTTTTTTAATATCCAAGCTTGGAGCTGGAGCAATAATACAGAGTGTAAGGTGTTTGCCTTGCATGCAGCCAACCCAGGTTCAATCTCTGGCATCCCATATGATCCTCTGAGCACCACCAGGAGTAGTTTCCAAGTGCAGAGCCAGGTATAACCCCTGAGCATCGCCAAGTGTGACCCCAAAAGCAAAAGGAAACAAACAACAACAACTAATCCCAAACTTGGGCAGCCCCCAGAGATCTCAGTGGTGTGGAATGCAATGCACCAGGCATGGGCATTCTTGAAAGTTCCTTGTGAATTTTTATGTGCCAAGCTGAGAAACACCAGACTCCATCACCTCTGCCATACGGAACACCCTTCCACCGGCCTTTCCCAGAGCACTGAGGGAAAATAGAACTGCACAAGGGAATGCAATGCATCAAAGGGGGATGCCTGGGTCACCCCTGGTGCCAGAGCATAAGGTAAAGGACAGAGAAGGAAGGACACTGATGAGAGACAGATGGGAAGCACCAGAGGACAGATGTCAAAGGGACTCATATACATCAGAGACGTCAGAATGCAGAATAGCTTAACATCCAAACCAGAACCAACACCGCTGGAAACAGGAAGCCCCAACTTTTTACAACCCAACTTAAAAAGTCTTTTAAGATGCAGGCTGGGGTGGGGGAGGGAGCCTGGGGACCCTGGTTGGACTGGTAGTGGGGTGGAGCTGGAATACTGCTATGTCGAAAACTCAACCATCTACATATTATATATATATATAAATATATATATTAAGACTGTCTGAATGTCTCTGAAATAAATGTACATACACTACTTTTGGACATAGATTTATACAAGGCCTTTCCATTTATCATAAGCATCTCCCTTCTTTCTTACCTTTCTCCCTTCTTTTCCTCCCCCCCTTCCCTCGGTAGTGCTCAGGACTCACTCCTCACTCTCTGCTTAGGGATCAATCAGCCATGTGCAAGGTGGTATTATAGCCCTATCTGTTCTAATATTATTCTTGCCCTCATGTGTATTTTCCGAGAGGCATATATATGCCTGTCAGAGAGCCTGGCGAGCTATCGAGAGTATCCCGCCTGCACGGCATAGCCTGCCAAGCTCCCCGTGCCATATTCCATATGCCAAAATCAGTAACAATAACAGGTCTCCTTCCCCTGACTCTAAAAGACCCTCCAATCATTGGGAAAGACGAGTAAGGAGAGACTGCTAAAATCTCAGGGATGGGACGAATTGAGACATTACTGGTGCCCGCTTGAGGAAATCAATGAACAATAGGATGACAGTGATGATATATCACTGTAGCATTGTCATCTCGTTGTTCATCGATTTGCTTGAATCGATGGCACCAGTAACGTCTCCATTGTGAGACTTGTTGTTACTATTTTTGGCATATCGAATATGCCACGGGTAGCTTGCCAGGCTCTGCCATGCGGGCGGGATACTCTCGGTAGCTTGCTGGGCTCTCCGAGAGGGACAGAGGAATCGAACCCGGGTCGGCCGCACAAGGCAAACGCCCTACCCGCTGTGCTATCACTCCAGTCCGTATATAGAGAGATAGACAGACAGGCAGGCAGGCAGACAGACAGAGACAGAGACAGAGACAGAGACAGAGAGACAGAGAGATAGATAGATAGATAGATGATAGATAGATAGATGAAAGAAAGAAAGAAAGAAAGAAAGAAAGAAAGAAAGAAAGAAAGAAAGAAAGAAAGAAAGAAAGAAAGAAAGAAAGAAAGAAAGAAAGAAAGAAAGAAAGAAAGAAAGAAAGAAAGAAAGAAAGAAAGAAAGAAAGAAAGAAAGAATGTGTAGAGAGAGAGAGAGAGAGAAATACCTGAAGCAAGATCTTGTTGCCATCGTAGTCCTGCGTCTGCCACCGGGTGCGGCTGATGGGGACACAGGGATGGGGCAGCAGGGGCACTAACTGGCCTATCTCCTGCACCCGGAACTGCAGCACGGACGACTCCTTGGGGTCCACCGCCATCCCGAGGGGCAGCTGCTTGAGGGCCAGCTGCAGAACCCAGCGCTCGGTGGCGTGGAGCACGAAGAAGCAGAAGTCGCTCTTGTGGGACGTGGCGTCCCTCTGCAGAATCATCTCGTAGAGGCGGACGGCGTCGTCGTAGTTGTCAAAGCCGCAGTAGAGCGTCACCCGGAGGATCTCGGCGCCGCCGCGCACCTGCCGCACGCCCCACACGGGCAGCTGGGGGTCCAGGCTGTAGAAGTCCTGGCTGGCCAGGACGGACGGGCGACACGGCCTCGCCTGCCACGGCCAGCGCCGCAGCGCGTCCAGCACGCGCGACAGGTGCTCCTCGCCCAGGCTTTGGCGCAGGAAGAGCAGCACCGACGTCCCCGGGAAGCGCGACCGCCGGGAGTGACCCCTGTCGTCGTACTTCCCCGGGCTGGCTCTCTCGGACACTAGGAAGAGTCGCAGCTCGGGGCACACGCAGCCCAGGAGCTGGTCCAGGCTCTGCTGCAGGAGCGGGCCGTGGCCGGCGTTGGCCAGGAGGTGCACGGTCAGGACCGGTGGCTCCTGCGCCTCGTCCATCCTGAGCTGCTGGCCCGGCCCCTGGCTTCCAGCCTTCCAGCCTTCCGCAGCCGCGGGGCAGAGCCCTGGTGGTCAGCTCCCCGGGGAGGACTGTAGACAGCCAGGCAATGAGGATTCCCACCAGCTCAGCGGCTCTCAGGGGCCAGCCAGCGGCTCACACGGAGTGCAAGTCCATGCTTGGATGTCAGGCACCCCCTGTGTTTCTGTGTGACCTAAAAACCTACAATCCTGAGAAAACACCCGAGTGGGTGGTTCTTCCAGCCGGCCAGTGGAAAGGAAATGACCACAGGGAAAGGAACAGAAGTTGGCTGGCTCTGGGAGCTGATGGCTATCTGTGTCGTTGGAAAGACATTCATTTAATGGACCCACAATAGGGTCTGATTTCCTGCTCACATCTCTCTGTTTACAGTGGCCCTACACACCTCCTGAACACAATGGGGCTCTGAAACAATCTCCCCAAGCTAGTCCCTTTGCCAGCGGTTTCTTTCTTTTTTTTTTTTTTCTTCTCCTTTGTCTCTTTGTTTTCAGACAATGAAGCCAGCTCCTGGAAGAGGAGATATTTTATCTAAATACTTTTGACTATTCACTGAGACTTCAGAATGCTCTAGAAAGAGGTTTGTGTGCACCTGTCCTTTCAAATGGAGCGAAGTGCCTTCCAGTTCCAAATCAAGGCTCCTGGGCGCTGCAGTTCAAGCAGGCACAGGTTGCAGGCTGAATTAAACCTCTTCGTGAGTTGACTAAGTCTGTTGGTCAATCTCTTTGGGAGAGTTATCCCCAAATTCCTGGCAGAGCACCTAGCATATGGGGAAGCTTTGTAACTCGTTTATCTTGCAGTGACAAGGTGATTGAGGATAGATTCTTCCCTCAGAGTCCCTAGCCCTCTGTCCGACTCCTCTGGCCCCTGGAATGACCCCCCCCCCCCCGCCAGGACATTCTGCCTAAGGAAAGGAATGGGAAGTCCAGCAAGTTCCAGCTGAGGTCCACTCTTTCTCAGAAAGGCCTGGTGTGGTGCAGCTGAACCTTAAACAAAACAACCTTCAACAACAATAACCAAACTCAGAATAAAATGCTCACCACTGGTGACCCACAAAGCCATTTGGGGGAAGCTTTGCTCCCCTAAAAAGGAGCAAAGAACAGACTTCTTCCAGACTTAAATAATGGTAGGGAAGAGAGGGACTGAGTTTACTCCTGCCTGTGTTTTATTTTTTTCTTTTTTGGCATAACATTTTTTTATTAGTAAAATAATGAAATAGTGCATATTATTAAATAGTATTGTTGATGTTTTATACATTAGAGAGAATTTTGTGGGTGTAAGAAGGCCCAACAGGGGGCTGGAGCGATAGCACAGCAGATAGGGTGTTTGCCTTGCATGCGGCCGACCCGGGTTCAATTCCCAGCATCCCGTATGGTCCCCCAGGCACCACCAGGAGTAATTCCTGAGTGTAGAGCCAGAAATGACCCCTGTGCATAGCCGGGTGTGACCTAAAAAGCCAAAAAAAAAAAGAAGGCCCAACAGGCTGGAATACATGCTTGGCCAAAAAAGAGGCCCAGGTTTAATTGCAGGTATTACATTCTCTTTCAGGCACTGCCAGGAGTGAATCCCCCAAGCACTGAGCCAGGAGTAGACCTTGAGCACCAATAAATGTGCCACACTTTTTACACAAAAAAAGCAATTTTTGATAAATACATAACTGATTCATTTGTTATAAATATTTGTATTCTATGAATAATAAAATTGAATTTCATTAGCCAAACATGGTTTTGAATTTGAAATGACCAAACATGGTCTCCATGAAAAGAAGTCCTTTCTATTTGGAATGCTTCTCAAAATTGAACAACCCATTAATAATTGGGGTTTTATGGGTATTGACTTTTGGCTTTATTAAAAAAACATGTAAGTGTGGCTTGTAAAAGATGAATTGTTTGTCGTTACAATCAGCAACCCCATAATTAAAATGTATTTTCCAAAAGTTGTTAGTGCTTTTTTGTAAAAAAAAAAAAAGTAGGTTTTTTGGTTTGTTTGTTTATTGCTATATCACTGTGAGATGCAGAATTATAAAGCTGTTCATGGTCAGGTTTTAGTCATACAGTGTTCCAACACCCATCCCTCCACCAGTGCACATTTCCCAATACCAGTGTGCCCAGTTTCTATCTATAGCAGGCACTTTTCTTCTCTCTCTTTCTCTCTGTCTCTCTCTCGCTCACTCGCTTGCTCTCGCTCTTTCTCTCTCTCTCTTTCTTTCTCTCTCTCCCTCCATTACGGTTTGCATTTATCTAGAGTGATCATTTCTAACTATCTTTGTGATCATTTTTAACTATCTTTGTCACAGTGGTCCCTTTTCTATCCATTGCCTCTCCCCACCCCCGTTTTTATTCCCAAGCTTAAAACCCTTCATGAAAGTTCCACATTGGTGTCAACACCTTGCTCCTCCCTCAGTCAGAATCTCATTCCTTTGCCCTATCTGTCACAGTGCTAGGGCACCTTCAACCTCAGATATAGCCTTAGAAGCAGGGTTGCCAATCGGGAAATAACTCAAGATTCCAGAAGAATTAGACCCTGGAGATGATCATATACTAACTCACCACCTTTCATGTAAGGCAAGAGTTTAAGCCCTTATTTTAAAAAGATTTTTGTCTGAATTCATATCTCGTACCATACACAAAAGTCAACTCACAGTGGATCAAAGGCCTTAAAAGCAGACTTGAATCTATATAGTACAGTGAATAAAATATATGAAGAATGCTCCAAGGGCTAAATCTTGAAGAGTTCACAATGATACAATGCCATTGCCAAACTTAAACAGAATTGAAACCAAACAAATGGGACTACATTAAACTACATTAAGCAAAAGAAACATTGGTTAAAATAACAGCTGACAGGAAAATATTCACACTCAACGTATCAGATAAAGGGTTGATATTCAGGATATATAAAGTATTCACAAAGACCAACCAAAAGAAAAAAGTCTAAAAGCCCCATCAAAAAATGGGGAGAGGAAATGAACAGACTCTTCTCTGAGGAAGACAATAGATGACCAGTAGGCACAAGCAAAAAAAAGCTCATCATCACTTATTATTAGGTAAACACAAATCAAGACAACAATGAGATAGCATCTTACACCAGTGAGAATGGCACACATCAAAAGTAACAGAATGTGGTAAATCCTTCATCAACTGCTGGTGACAATGTGGAAAACCGTATGAAAGGTACTCAATAAACTCAGAATTAAGTTCTCACGTGACTTGACAATTCTGCTTTTGGGTATCTATCCCCAGAACAGAAAAACATTCATTCAAAAAGAATATATACACACTACTATTCATTGCAGCACTCAGTATAACAGCTAAGATTCACATCAAACTAGATGCCCAATGACAGATAAGTGGATCATGAAGATGTGGTATATATACACAATGGAATACTAAGCAGCTATAAGGAATGATGAAATCATGCAATTTGCAAAATCATAGACGGAACCAAAAGCCATCATGTTAAATGAAGTAAGCCAGAAGAAGAAGGATAAACACCAGATATCACTTCTATGTGGTATTTAGAACTAGATGAGAGAATTCAATGATTTACGTAGGGGATGCCCTGATTAAAGTTGGCCCCAGAATACAGGGAGAGGGAGGTAAGAGTGAAGGGGAGGAGGAGAGAGAGAAGAGAAGCACAGGGCAGGTCAGGGGAGCCAGGTACGAAGGTGGTGTTAAGGCATGATAAAGCCAAATATCCAAACCACAGCACCAACAACACTGAAATCAAGAGACCCGAACTTTAACAGCAGAACTTAGAAAGGTGCCTATCAAGAGGGCAGGCTGGCATCAGGAGGTGGAGCCGGCAGTTCGGGGGTAGGAATGGGAGGGAGCCTGGGAACATTGGTGGAAGGAAGCTGACACTGATGGTGGGATAGATGCTGCAATACTGAGTCCAAAACTCAATTATAGGGGCTAGATTGATAGCACAGCAGGTAGGGCGTTTGCCTTGCATGCGGCCGACCCAGGTTCGATTCCCAGCATCCCATATGGTCCCCCAGCACTGCCAGGAGCAACTCCTGAGTGCAGAGCCAGGAGTAACCCCTGTGCACTGCTGGGTGTGACCCAAAAAGCAAAAAAAAGAAAACCCAAACAAACAAACAAAAAAAACAACTCGACTATAAATCACTCTATAAATCACAGCGCTTTACATTTTTTGATGTGGATAAGTAAATAAAAACAGAAATACTATTGAAAAACCAAACAAAAAAAATTTTTTTTTGCTTTTTAGGACACACCTGGCAATGCATAGGGGTTACTCCCGGCTCTGCACTCAGGAATTACCCCTGACGCTGCTCAGGGGACCATATGGGATGCTGGGAATCGAACCCGGGTCGACCATGTGCAAGGCAAACACCCTACCCGCTGTGCTATCACTCCAGCCCCCGGCCAAATAAAAATCTTTGTTGGGGTCTGAGTTCAGTGAAAGCAGCCAACCTGGGTTCCATCTCTGGCATCCCACACAGCCCCCTGAGCACCAACAGAAGTGATTCCTGAGTGCAGAACCAAGAGTAATCCCTGAGAACCACAAGGTATGGCCCAAACAAACCAAAGCCCTTCAAAAAAATTCAGAAAAAAAAAAGTAGAAGACTTTGTTTCTTGGTGTTCTCATCTCCCATCTGGAGTAAAAACATACTTTTTATTTTTTTCCTCCTGTGCTTGTCATTTCTTCCAGTGTTGAGAAGATTTTGCTGTCATGGCAACTAAAATGCCAAGAAATGGGAGTCAGGAGCTCACCCTCTCTCTTCTTGCTGCTATTGCTGCAACACGACCTCCAGCAACCGCCAGAAGCACCAAGAGTCTCAGCAATCACTTTTTTTTTAGATCTTTCTTTCTTTCTTTCTTTCTTTCTTTCTTTCTTTCTTTCTTTCTTTCTTTCTTTCTTTCTTTCTTTCTTTCTTTCTTTCTTTCTTTCTTTCTTTCTTTCTTTCTTTTAATTAGTGAATCACCATGAGGGTACAGTTACAGATTTATACATTTTTGTGCTCAGGTGCCCTAGAACAGATGACTGGTTGAAGAAACTTTGGTACATCTATACAATGGAATACTATGCAGCTGTTAGAAAAAATGAGGTCATGAACTTTGAACATAAGTGGATCAGCATAGAAAGTATCATGCTAAGTGAAATGAGTCAGAAAGAGAGAGACAGACATAGAAAGGTTGCACTCATCAGCAATCACTTTTGCTTCCACGCCTGCTTCTCCTCAACCTCTTTTGTGCAGCTCGAGGCTGAGTTCTTAGCCCTACTCCCCAGCACTCGACTTCTTCACACTGCTTCCATGGAAGGCACAGATTAAAAATCCAAAGAAGAGGGAGCCAGAGAGAGTACAGGGCTTAAAGAGTTTGTAACTCAGGCCCAAAAAGGACCACTGAGTTCGTGCCAGCCACTCCCGAGACACTCCCTATCCTTATCCTAAATAAAAACACTGGAATCATGAGCTTTGACTCCTGGGACCAGGCCCACTGACAACCAATTCACTACCTTATTTTTCTTGAATTGGGCCACAATGCCTGAGTTTCTGTCAATCACCCACTTCCGGTGAACAGCCAACTGGTCAGCGCCTTATGGAAAAATCAAAGAGCCAGAGTAGCGTGTTGAAGAGGGTTTCCTGAAACCCACTGACATCCAAAGTCAGTGCTGCTGCAACTCATAGATACAGAGGGATGCTTTGATGTCACAAGGTGCCAAAGCCACCACAGGAAAATCACAGCATTTCTTTTTCTCATCTGTCACTGTCACTGTCATCCCATTGTTCATCGATTTGCTCAAGTGGGCACCAGTAACATCTCCATTCATCCTAGCCCTGAGATTTTAGCAGCCTCTCTTTACTTGTCCTTCCCAACAGTGCCACATTGCGGGCACTTTCAGGGTCAGGGGTATGAGACCCATCATTGTCACTGTTTTTGGCATATCAAATAATGCCACAGGGAGCTTCCAGGCTCTGCCATGTGGGCAGGATCATTTCGGTAGCTTGCTGGGTTCTCCGAGAGGGAGAACTAGACAATAAGAGGTCGCTTCTGGGAGCTTTGTTTTATAGTCTCTGGATCTTGACCATTGATGGGATTACACGGCTCCATGGGCAATTTGTGGGTGTAACTGCCTAGCTACTGGAAAATGGGGTATCTGTGTGGAGGAGGCCCCATCCTGATCTGAGCAGGCTTGGAGATCTCAGCCCCGGGTCCCACACACCTGGGTTCCTTTGCCAGTTCCTTCATTCATGAGGTTCCTCCGAGGGTATGGAGCGTGGTCGTGAGCATGGCTGTGGCTGTGTTCCAGAGGTCTTTGGCTGCAGGGCTCTGCTCGGGGCAGGTAGGGAAACTCAACCCACCCCTCTTTGAGGGGCCCCAGTGAAGATAGCCAGGCACTGGGGCAGGAGACTCTCTCTCTTTTTCTCGTAAAGTTATCACTGTATCACTGTCATCCTGTTGCTGATCCATTTGCTCGAGCGGGCACCAGTAATGTCTTCATTGTGAGACTTGTTACTGTTTTGGGCATGTTGAATATGCCACAGGTAGCTTGTCAGGCTCTGCCATGTGGGCAAGATACTCTCTGTAGCTTGCTGGGCTCTCCGAGAGGGGCGGAGGAATCGAATAAAATCAATATATCGGTTGATTTACTATCTCCAGTTGTATTTAGGTAAGAGGCTATAGGAGTGTGATGGGGTATTGATGCCCAAGTTACTGCCCCTCTTCCATAAAGTGTTCACAAGCCTCCATCACTGCCCATAGGCCACCTCTAGCTGGTCATCATTTAAGATAAATCTCTTGGATCACACCCCTCACCTCTCTGTTGCACTGCTCACACATGTGACAGGGAAATCACTATGGCATTAATAGTCATGAGAGCAGAGTCTCTAGCATCATGCTCAGAGCAAGCCATAACCCTAAGGATTGAACTCTCGACCTTATGCTTGCAAGTCAGGTATTCTAAGCCACCAAACTCTTCCCATGGGCACTGTCAAGGAACACCTTAGATTGTCACCAGTGCCCTGATTAAGTCATTTCAATATGTCATGAAAGGAGGCACTGGCCCAGCCCAAAGAGCTAGGGAAGGAAACCTCTGACTTTAAAGTTCTGAAAAGAGGAAAGGAGGGCAGAAGCCAGGGGAGGAGAGGGAGGGGGGAGTAGGGAGAGGGAATGGCAGAACGGGAGGCTGGCGGGAACTCGTCACACCTGGGGAGGGATGTCGGGATGATGGGAGCTGTGGGTGAGAGGGCCAGCCATGCAAGACAGGTGTGTGGGTAAGAGGCTGACGGAGCAAGGGACTGGTGGGCTCATTTCACCGTGAAAGGTTTGGGTTTTCTTCTCACGGGAACAGCCACAAAAGCGTTGGCTTAAAAAAGGAGGTGGTGCTTTGTGCGAACATGTTCAGGAGCAGTACGTGATGAGCCAACACCAAGACCCAGCTAGTCTGCCAGCCAGAAATGGGTAGAAAACTGATGTGACTGGTTCAGGCCTTCCTAGGGGGGGATGCTTACAGGTATCTGGGTGAGACTCAGTCACAAAATAAAGGACACGACATAAAAGAGGTGGGGTGGGGTGTGTTTCAGGCAAGGGGCATGGTGATGACCGTGAGAAACCAGAGTGGAAAAGTTCAGTGAACATTGACCATCAGGCAGAGAAGAAGGTGGGCCAGAGAATCACTGGTAAATTTTGAATTTGTGTGTGTGTGTGTGTGTGTGTGTGTGTGTGTGTGTGTGTGTGTGTGTGTGTGTTCAGAAGTCTTTTGCTGCTGCCAGCGCTTTTGCAACCCCACATCCGGTTGTGGAGTCGTGGCCCACGGTTAGAGAGGCTAGGAGGCTGGGACTAAGATCATGAGATTTCAGGAGGAGGCCTTGGCTGGACAGGCACTATTATTCCATGTTTCTGAGTTGCGCCTGTGACTCATCCTAACTCCTCAACCAAGCAAACTCCAAAGAGGCACCTGGTGACCCCAGCGCCAAGCAAACCTCTCTGTCTTCTTCCCCAAAACAATCTTAAGTCTGGTCTGGAATGACCAGGTATGCTTCATTCTAGACCCCGACGGGGAGGGCTGAAGGATAGATGCTGACCAAGGACCCTCTTGTACTTATTTTTATAGCCCCCATGGCAGCCGACAGCCGCGCAGGGAAGGAACCAGTGGGAAAGGGACCTGCAGCAGAGACAGAATCTTGGCCTCCGCCACACAGCACGAGTCCCGGGGAAGCGAGGGGACTTTCCAGTGTCACACTGCTGGTGAGTAGCAGAACCTGGATTTCTGGTTTTCAAAGCTTGCTCCCCCACCGCTCCTGGGAGAAGCGAGCTCTGCCATTGTCTCTATCCAGGTCAGAGCTGTTCAAATTCAGGACACACGGGCCACAACACATGAAAAAAGAAAAATGGAAAAGGAAGAAAAGTGAAGCTTTTCTACACTGTTCATGCCCAGGTCCTCTGGTTAGTGTGTGTGTGTGTGTGTGTGTGTGTGTGTGTGTGTGTGTGTGTGTGTGTGTGTGTGTGTCCCTAGCCTAGGTATTTCTGCCTCTTGCCACCTCTGCAACTTGACTTTCACCCTCCCTGCCTTACACACACACACACACACACACACACACACACACACACACACACACATAAACACACACTCACACAGAGAGAGATAGAGAGACAAAGAGACAAACAGGGAGAAAGAGAGACAGAGACAGAGGGTGAGAGAGACAGAGAGTGAGAGAGACAGAGGCAGAGAATGAGAAAGACAGAGGCAGAGAGTGAGAGAGCCAGGGGCAGAGAGTGAGAGAGACAGAGACAGAGAGTGAGAGAGATAGAGGCAGAGAGTGAGAGAGACAGAGAGACAGAGAGTGAGAGACAGACAGAGAGTGTGAGAGACAGGTAAGGTGTTTGCCTTGCACGTGGCTGGCCCGGGTTTGAGCAGAGAGTGAGAGACAGAGACAGAGAGTGAGAGAGACAGAGGCAGAGAGTGAGAGAGACAGAGACAGAGAGTGAGAGAGACAGGTAAGGTGTTTGCCTTGCACGTGGTCGACCCGGGTTTGAGCAGAGAGTGCGAGAGACAGAGACAGAGTGACAGTTTCAGAGACAGAGAGTGAGAGAGACAGAGAGTGAGAGAGACAGGTAAGGCATTTGCCTTGCACTTGGCCAACCTGGGTTTGAGCAGAGAGTGAGAGAGACAGAGACAGAGAGTGAGCGAGACAGAGACAGAGTGAGAGAGACCTATGTCGTTGGATCATCACTCAGCTCCTTCCAGGGCAGATGCGGTGCGGGCAAGAGCAGAAGCAGTGGAGACCGCGCTCTCTGCCCTTCTGCATCCTCGCTCCTCCTCAGAGCCGAGGCAGGCAACAGGCCAGAGGAGGAAGTCGCGGCAGCTAGCTCCTTCTCCCAGCCCTTCAAGCCTCTCTCCTGCCTCCCCAGAGGATACACCCCCGCCCCCTCCAGACAATGCTATCAGGCTCCCAGTGGAAGGCCATCTGTTTCCCCACTCCTCCAGGACAATGCGGCCCCGCGGCCGAGCCCACGGGCTGAACTGGGCTGACTCCCGTGCTTGTGCTTTCGCAGGTGCAGACAAACCAAGTGCTTTTCCTCCTGTTGATTGTCCTGTCTTTGCTATGATTGCGTTTCCGCGTGCTCACGCTTGGGTTCTTGGCTGAACCAACTCAGCCGCTGAGTAAAGGGCAGAGAAGGAGAGTGGGGCTGGCTGTGGGCCACAGACCCACAGGACTCCTCCCCGCGCTGCTCACTGCCCGGCCAAGACCGGAGAGGATTGCTCCCTTGGGCTCTGCTGCTCATGGAAGAAGGAGCAATGGGGAGCTGAAGAGAGAGGACCAGACTTAAGGCGCTTGCCGGGTTCCAACCCTGATACCACATGTAGTCCCCCAAACACCTCCAACAGTGTGCCCTGAGCACAGGCTGTGGCCACAACTGTGTGTGGGCCCCCAAACAAAGTAGCTTGTGTTAACTGGCTTGACTCCCTAGAGGACAGGAGGGTGTCACGGGTCCCAGAGGGCCTTCTAAGCTCCCAGGTACTGACTAGCATAATCACTTCCACATGAAGGATTTTATACTTAATACTATTAAATCGATAGCACAATGGATAAGGCATTTGCCTTGCATGTGGCCTACCCGGGTTTGATTCCTCCGTCCCTCTTGGAGAGCCCAGCAAGCTACTGAGAGTATCCCGCCCGCATGGCAGAGCCTGGCAAGCTACCGGTGGCATATTCAATATACCACAAATATTAACAACAAGTCTCACAATGAAGACATTACTGGTGCCTGCTCGAGCAAATCGATGAACAACAGGATGACAGTGCTACAATGCGACTATTAAACCCATACACACCACTTAATATCAAATAAGTGTAGGAAGGAACAAGTACACAAAACAGCTTACATTATTTTATGGACCACTGTAAAGAAAAATCTATGAGAGAACATTGAAAGCAATTGACTCTTTCTGGTAAGGTTGAAGAATCACATACCCCACAGACATATCAGCATATCAGCCTTTCCTTTCCCAGGCATGATCTCAAGGGAAATCCCCTCCTCACAGAAGAAGGATTATGTGGGACGTTCATAACTGCATGGGCTGAAATGTTCAAACTAGGAGGGAGACCACCTCTATGCACATCATTGCAGAAGAGGCAGTCAGCTCATCAGATTCGCAAAATGCAGTGTACTCCATCAAGGAAAATGAATAGACTTAATATAATAATTTCAGTTTCAAGAAATTTCACATAACCAGGAGTAGAAAGGAAGCAGGCTTCAATTAACACCTACACGACGACATTATTGGTTGAAATTTGGAGATGTGCAGAGACTCTCCAGTGGCTATAGAAATAACACAAGTTGTCAAGAGACAAAGAAGTGTGTGTGCATAATAAATACCAATTCAAGATGCTGGTTACATTAACTGTAGGGGGAGGTGGGATAAATGTATTGATAATCTTTTTTAAGATGGATCGGGGTGGGGGCTGAGGAGATAGTACTACTGTACAGCAGGTACAGTAATCGCCTTTCTGAGCCAATCTGGGTGCCATCCCCGGCATCCTATATGGATTCCCAAGCACTATCAAGAATAATTCCTCAGTGCAGAGCCAAGAGGAACCCCCGGTCATTGCCAGGTGTGGCCTCCAAGCCAACAACAAAAAAAAGATGGGTGATGGATACATAAGGACTGTATTGTTTTAGACTTTGTATTGTTCATAGACTTTTCTGAAGCGGTTTGTAATGACCAATGAAATGGAAGAGACCTACTATGTATTAACCCAGAGAGACAGCTCCAGTACAATGTTCAGTGAGAGTTCCTGCCACATGTAATTCTCTCTTCCTATAAAAACTACATATATACTTGTGATTTTTGGATATGAATGGTAAACATAGGAAAAAGCCTAGAAGAACATAAGTTACGTTTTTATTGATAGTGTGTCAAGAGAAGCTACCTCTTCAGGGAGGGGGAGGAGGCTAGAAAGGTGGTTTTATTTCTTACTTCATGTATTTCTGTCACTGTATCCCTGTATCACTGTCATCCCGTTGTTCATGGATTTACTCGAGCGAATGCCAGTAACGTCTCTATTAGTCCCAGCCCTGAACTTTAGCAGCCTCTCCTTACTCATTTTTTCCCAATGATTGGAGCCTCTTTTCAGGGTCAGGGGAATGAGACCTGTTATTGTTACTATATTTGGCATATCAAATACGCGATGGGGAGCTTGCCAGACTCTTCTGTGCCCTGACACACACACACACATATATTTATGTATATACACATATACATATATACATATAGATAGATATTTTGTTTGTGGGCCACACCTGGCGGTGCTTAGGAGCTACTCCCAGAGTACAACTAGACATTCAAGGATATTTTTAAATGAAAAAAAGAAGGCTAATTCAAATTAAATTAAATTTAAAATTATAAAGAATTATATAAAATTAAAAAATTGAAAATACTCAAGGGGTCCATGAGTGGCCCAGAGGCTGGAGGCGGCTTTGCACACAGGAGGCCCAAGATCTGGTCCTCTGAGCACTGGGCAGGGAGTATCCCCAGAGCACTCGTAGGTGTGGTCTGTTCATCAATATTTATTACAAATATCATGTGTTACTTTTGTGAATGAGAAATAAATAGTACAAATAAGCTGGAATTACTGCTTCTAGTGAATTCTTTCAACAAGTGTTTATTATGGACCAGCGCTAGGACTCGGGCCCTGAGGTCCACGCTGGGCATGACACATTTGGAGACCTGCTGTAATTACATACTCACCCAACTAAATGGAAAGTGGTGCCTCTGTTCAGTGTTTTAGACAAGTGGATTACTGTATGTGACATCTTCTGGGAGGTCAGAGAAGCAATCCATGTTGAAGGAAGCTGTGATCTTTGAAAAGCCGTGAGGACACTTGAAAACAAGAAATGTGACATGCAAAGGCCCTATGATAGGCAGGAGCTTGGTAGGAGGAAGGACTGGCTTGGAAACTGGTGTAGCCAAGTGCTCAGACAGGAAATTGTACGAGAAGACCAGATTGGCTGGGTGTTTCTGGAAGGTAGATGATTGACGAGCTCTGGAGAAAAGCCATATGACTTAGGCTGTTCCTGGCAACCAAACCAGACAAGAAATAAGTTCAGAGCATAGCTGTACAAATAATAATAATACTTGCTAATACTTATGGAGAGTTTACCTTTTTCCAGACACAAGCTTTTCTTGTTATTCTTATCTTCTCTACAATGAATAACCTTATGAGGTAGATATCATGATTATGCCCATTTTACAGATGATAAGAACAAGGAACAGATGGGAGAAACGGGAGCAAGACAATTGTCATCATCTAGGTATGAAAGTCCAAAGGCCTCTAATTATTTGGCATATTTTTAACAATAGCAATAAAACAAAAACTGTAGATATAAGATTATTCTATAAATAGAAAATTTGATAGAAAAATTTGGTTCCATAAGTTAATAAAAAAATAGCTGAAAGGCCGAGACCCCTAGAACCTCTAACTTGCCCCCCACCTCAGTATCATACCTGGACTCCCCCTTTACAAAGGTTTGTTATATTCAGCTGTCTGCTCAGTCTGTCTGGAAGATTTTCTGCCTAATACAGGCCCCAATTTCTATTTCCTAATTTAAAAAAAATGTCAGCTACTGGTCAACCATTTGGGTGTCAGGCCAAGTATAAGAATAGCAATTTTCTGGAGGCTGGAGTGATAGCACAGCGGGTAGGGCATTTGCCTTGCACGCGGCCGACCCAGGTTCGATTTTCAGCATCCCATATGGTCCCCTGAGCACCGCCAGGGGTCATTCCTGAGTGCAGAGCCAGGAGTAACCCCTGAGCATCGCCAAGTGAGACCCAAAAACCAAAAAGAAAAAAAAAAAAGAATAGCAATTTTCCCTCACTGGAAGTTTCAACAACAAACATGCCCCACCCTCACCACCCAAAAAAAAATGAAATCATTTAAATGAAACAACCCACCCCCGCCGGTGTTTGCAAAAGGCTTCCTATGTGTGCTAAGCTTTCACCGTGGTAGACGAGCCTTATTCCCAAGCTTAGGACTAGGTTCCTGAAGCAATGCATCTCCAGCTTGGCGGGAGTGATGCGATGCCAACCGACTCTTACTTTAACTTCTTTATTAACCCACAGTGCACACCTTTCAAAGTAAGCTCGCCACGAGCCCACGAGAGAATAGCACGCCTCAAAATCTGCCCCAGATGATGCGCCATCAAAACGTCTGGCCTTAATTACCAGGTAGATCACAAACAGAGATGGATATTCTCATGACCAGAAACAGCGCTTCCCTGCCAACCTTTAAATCATTAGCGCTCGCTCAGCAGAAAGCCTGCAAGTCAATCAGACCGAAACCGACAGGCCCGGACTGGCTGGTCGGCCCCGCGGAGCTGGAGGCTCTGATGTGCTCCGTCAGCTGTTCTTCTCTCCTAATGGGCCTCAATTCCCATTTTATATTTATATCCCAGCTGCTGCAAAAGGGCATGGCTGTGCCAACCAGCCAGCAAAAATAGAAGAGCTGGAGAGACGGCTCACACGAATAACCAATCCGTTTTTAGCGCCGCAAGATGGAATTTGGGGTCTATTCAGTTTCACCAAAGAACTTTCGGAAGCCCGAAATTGAGGCTGCGGTTTCTATGGCTACCTGGTTCCGGTGGCTTGGGGCGGCATTGTCCTCTCCTGGATGACTCACTCTGAAAAGCTTTGGAAATCTGTCTGTGGTGTCTCTTCTGTCGGATCCCCCTGGAGAGAACTGAGCAGCTCTTGGAACTACGGAGAATCTAAATATCCGTAATAAAATGGCTCACATCTATAACTTTCTTTAAAGATGGGTTTGGGGAAACAGGGCTTAAGGTACGGGGTTTAAGGTGCTTGCCTTGCATGTAGCTGGCTCTGAGTTCCATCCCCAATATCAAACCTGGTCCCCAGCACCACCAGGGGTCACTCCTGAGCATAAAGCTAGGAAGAAGCCCTGAGCACCACTGGGGATGGGCCCAAGTTGTTTTTAAAAGTTTCTTCATCAGGGCTGGAGGGATAGCCCAGCGGGTAGTGTGTTTGCCTTGCACATGGCAGACCTGGGTTCAATTCCCAGCATCCCATATGGTCCCCAGAGCACCACCAGGAGTGATTCCTGAGTGCATGAGCCAGGAGTAACCCCTGTGCATTACTGGGTGTGACCCAAAAAGAAAAAAAAAAAAAAAGCTTTCTTCAACAGAAAGAGAACTGTTCCAAGGATCGGGGGGAGGGAGATTGGATTGGATTGGAGTCCACACTCTGCTTCGTGCAAGGTTGACTTCACACAGGCTAGCTTTTGCTGTGACTGCTGGAAGGAGGCTGAGAGAAAAGGGTGTCCTTAAGTTAATAACCCTGTGCCTGGCACTAGCACATCATTTGTCTGCTAGTGTTGTTACTGCAAAGCCCTGCTTCTCCAGCTATCTTACTAGGTAGCACTGTAGCACTGTCGTCCCACTGTTCATCGATTTGCTCGAGCAGGCACTAGTAACGTCTCCATTGTGAGACATGTGGTTACTGTTTTTGCATATCAAATATGCCACGAGGAGCTTGCCAGGCTCTTCTGTGTCCTGACACATATATATGTACATATATGTATATACATATGTATATATACGTATATACTTACAGATATATGTTTTGTTTGTGGGCCAAACACTGTACCATCCACAGTGACTGGTACCAAACCAGTAAGAACCCTGGTGTCAGAGAATCAAGGAACTAAGTCACAGGGATTCTGCCGCAAAAACAACTTGGTGAGCATTTTCTCAATCAATCTCAGGGTTTTTGTCTGGTGTTTTGCTCTCTTTGCTCTTGAGGTTGAATGTCAGAAAACAGCAGATAAAAAACACCCATCCTGAAATGAAAGCACCTGGTTCCATTAAGTTGGCAAGACATTTGGTCATTGGGGTCACTTTCTTGTTTGACAATTATCAAATGAAACTAATTGCTACTAAATGGCAGGCTCAGCTCTTTCTTCATTGAATCAATGAGGTGAAGGGGGTTGGGGACAACCAAATGTGATGGGTGAGTGGTGACTAATTCAAATGAAGTCATTGATAATGGAATTTAGAGACAATTGAGTCATCTAAAGTAAAAGCGAAGGATTAGATTTCTACGAAGGAATATTTATTTTTTTGGGGAGAGAGGTATTCCATGGTTTTTTATTTTGGGGAGTTTGGTGTGTTTAATTGGGGAATTGGGGTCACATTTGGCTATGCTTAGGACTTACTCCTGACTTACCCTGAAACACTCAGAGCTTATTCCTAGAAGTACCAGGTAAGCTGCATCCAGGCACGTACTTAAATCCTTCTACTATCCCTCCCCCCCCTCTACTATTTATTCTGTTAGGTGTGACAATAGTATTGTTCGTAGTTAAGAAAATACCTTTACTTTTTTTTTTTTTTTTGCTTTTTAAGTCAGACCTGGTGATGAACAGAGGTTACTCCTGGCTTTGCACTCAGGAATTACTCCAGTGGTGCTCGAGGGACCATATGGGATGCTGGGAATCGAACCTGGGTCGGGCACGTGCAAGGCAAACGCCTTAGCCGCTGTACTATAGCTCTAGCCCCAAGAAAATATTCTTACTTTTTAGAGATGAATCATCCATATTTACTAGAGAAATATCAGGGTATTATATTGACTTTAAAATATATAAATTACAGAGGAAATTAATGGTCTCATTTGTCTCTACTTGGCCACATAAACAAGATACAGGGAGAGTTCCTTAGAGAAATAGAGATGCCCGATGACCTCCTTCATTGGTGGTTCATGCCATCTGCTCCCACTGACATAATCAAAGTCACATTTCTCTTATGCCCTTCCAACAAAGGGGACCCTTTACACTTGGATATTTGTTAAGATCCTTTGACAGTGAAGATGACTAACTTTTAAAAAATGACTTTTAGCTTTGAGGTGTTTGTTGGGTTTGGGTGCCAGAGATCAAACCAAGGGCCTTCTGCATGAGAGGTATATGTTTTCACCACTTACCAGCAACATTTTTTAATTTGAAAAAAATGTAATTTATCACACTTGCTTTGAACTGTGGATGTGATGGGTGTGACCGTGGGCAGTCTAGAGCAAAAGAGTTCTACACAGTAATAACAAAGATGATGAGGAGAGGGACAGAGGAGAACTACAGTCAAGTTCTGATCACTTTCAAAATAGAGACATAGACAAAGAGTTACAGAAAGGGTAAGAAATCCTTTGCTAGATATTATGGAACTTTTAAGCAGGTATAAACTTGGTGGCGTGGGAAGGAGAAAAAAATGTGTTTTGAACTTGAAACAGTGGGACGCTTGGGCAGTCTTGGGCGGGGGCCGATACCAGCTCATGCTCAGCCGAGATTCGACCCGGGTGGCCATGCTTTTGCATGGCCGCTTTGCTGCTGAACGACCAAGATCCAGAAGGCAGCTACACTACTTCTGGTCCCAGCAAGTGCTTGCAGCCATGTCTCCAGACTGTGAACTAAGCCTTTGCCGCATGCTGCCCCAGGAAGGGAAATGATGCAATTTCCAACATAAATCTCCCTGGACTTAATTACTAAAATACAGAAATCCTAAACTTCATATCTCTTCATTCTCATCAATGGAAAACCAATTATCAAATGCTTCCTTGTCAGTAGGGCCGTATTTTTGGGGGGTAAACTCCAACAACAATAGTGAGTTGTGTGTTGAAACTCCAACAACGGTAGTGAGTTTTGTGTTGAAATACAGAATGTAATCAAGGTAAAGAGAAAATGAAGTGAAATTTATCAGTTATGCAGGCGGGGGTGGGGGTGGGGGGTGGGAGGTATACTGGGGTTTTTGGGTGGTGGAATATGGGCACTGGTGAAAGGATGGGTGTTAGAGCATTGTATAGCTGAGACATAAGCCTGAGAACTTTGTAACTTTCCACATGGTGATTCAATAAAATAAATTTTAAAAAATCCTTTGCTAGCCTCTTTTACTCCACTCCAAGGTCTGTCATCTCTGGATTAATCCTAGGTGGACAGGAGAGGTGGCATGGTTAGATGTGGCCATGAAAGGGCAGACTCCGTCGGTCTTCAGTTCACCCGTGAACATTTGCTGAGGGACAGAGGGCGCCGTGAGCAGAGCAGGACAATGCTTCCCACGGGCAGCACCAAGTCTTCCTGAAGGCACTGAGGACAGCTTGTTTACCTCCCTCCCATTCTTTCCCTGGGTGCTGACTTACCTGACGTATCAGCCTCGGTAGCCAAGGCCTAAAGTTTTGCAAGGTAAAACCAGCATTAAATCATGAAGCATATTTCCAATTCTTAGTTAACTATGAAGAAAGACTTTGCATTGAAGCGTGGCAAGATGGCAAGTCACTGCCAAGAAGAGAACCAACCGCAGGTGGGGACAAGTTTGTTGTGAACCAGCTTCTTGCCTTACCAGCTCCTCCCAAGATAAATAACCCCAAGTGTGAGATGGGAACCCAGAAGAATTCTCTGTTGAAATGGGTGGAATCCATTCTCGGGTCTGGGGGAATGTCCTCTTCTTTAGCATCAACCAGATTCTAAGTGAAAGAACTCACCTCACTATTTCTGCTACCACCCTCCTGATGAACAGCGTCGTCATACTTTTACAGGAACCTTTTACAGAAAGGTTTTCTTTTACAGAAAGGGCCTCAGAAAATAGCTTGAAAAGATCACTAAAAGTCACCTCATCATAGCATCAACAAACGTGCTTTTAAAAAAACGCTTAGAAATAATCATCCATTTGCCTAGTAATTAGTTAACACCCTTCATACCTTCAAAGAGAAGCGTGATCCAGGCTGTGATTCGTATCTCTGCAGCAATGCGAGCTCTGGGAGAACAGGAAATACAGAGTTCAAGGAATTTAACTTCACCAGAAACTGGGCTTTGAAGACAGGATACGGATGCCAAGCTTTGTTGTGCAGCAGTTTCTGAACTTCCTCCTTAGCCTCCACACAGACTCCTAAGTTCAAGCAGAAACTTCCAACCTACATGGACATAGCAAATTCCATAAGCTACAGAATGTATAAATGGACATGAGTGCTCTCTACATACACACATACACACACAACACACAACACACACACACCACCAACACACACACCAACAACACACACATGCACACACACCATTTGCTTACTGTTAATCACCACAGTCAAAACCACAACAACAACAACAACAACAAATCCTCTTGTTCAGTCAACACAATTTTGAAATGAAATATCGGAGACACAGATGGAAGAGCCCGAAATATTCATTTGATTCAAAACAATTATGTCCCATCTCACTCAGCCTGATAGCTATTTTTCAGAAAACGTGTCAGTCTATTGTATGTGTAGTGAGTTGATTTTCCTTCAGGTTCAGAATATTTTTTTTTTTATCTTGCATGTCAAATACTCTCTTCCAAAGATGTTTACCCAGTGGCCCCAATCTGACAGGATGTGAGGTTGTGAGTGAGTTGGTAGAATTCAAAGGCTTAAAATCTCCTTTTCATTCTCCACACACCAGATTCTCTAGGTCTTTGGACACTGCTTCCTTTCATCTCTTTTAATCATGCCCTACATTCTCCAGGCACCCTGGGACTAGCTGCAATACAGGTATCTATTCAAAAATTGTTAACTTTTCACTGATACAAAGGAATGCTCTGGGAATTTAAACTAACCCACTTCCTCTCCTTTTCTCTCCAACTTAAAACTCAGGAAACCAGAGCTGAATGCTAATATTTCTCCCCCGAATAATGGGGAAATCATTTTGTGCAGGAGACTCAGGATAATACTGTTTGGCTATTCAAGCTTTGAGATCATTTGTTATGCAAGACCACCCAGGCGAGGCCACTGCAATCACCACCACTGGGTATCTCCTGGAGGAAATCCAATGAGGATTCTGACCAATTTTGGTGTAGGGTAGAGTGAAATGACAAAGTGACTCCACAATGAAGTAAATTCCATGGAAATGCTATTGCTTTCTTGGAAAACAATTGGGTTTTATATTATCATTATATATTACAGAGATTTAAAAAGTAAATACCTTTGTACTCATTAAGTCTCTAGAAAGCCATTCTAAGTAAATATTTGAAACTCTAACCCACATTTGTAGACAGAGCTAGTCACCACATAGCAAATTTGTGAAAGTGGAGAAAACAGACATTTCATATAGTATTATAATAAATTGGACTCCAGAGAGCATTGACACAATAGAAGCATTGTGAAATCAATTGTGGTACTCCCATTTTTAAAAAAAGATACTTTTAAATAAAACAGATTGATAGTGGTGCAAAATGCTTATGTTAATATTAAAATTTAAAAGTTAGGGCATTATATTTCAGATATGGTATGCTTTCTATTTGGGGAAAATGAATACAGAAAATAAACAAAATGCAAGTGTGAACAATAATTATCTCTGGTGGATAATGGGATAACTGTGCTCTTTGTTTTTATTTTTTTTTATTTCCATAATTTTCTGAAATATACATTTAGGACTAATGCACGTTCTTTAAAAGAAGAAACCTTTTTTTTTCCAATAAAATAACTTAAATGGAGCAGCTCTCTTATCCTGCACATAAATATCATGTGAAATAAGTCCAAAGAAATGTAAAGGGAGGAGACGGAGCAAAGAAATGGTAGTGGTTTCTGTGACTGGTTTTAGAATAGTTTGCAAAATTTCTAAGTAGGGAAGTCAGAGATGGAGTTGTGCTCCTTTTGTGATGCATTTGTGTTATGAAGGCACAATTTTATTTATTTGGGGGCGTCAGACCCAGTGGTGCTCAGAGCTTATTCCTGCCTCTGTGTTAGGGGTCAGTCCTGGTGAACTCAGGGGACCAAATACCTTGAGGGACTGGATAGGCACCACCAGGTGCAAGGTAACGGCCTTAATCCCTGTCCTATCTCTCTGGCCCTGAAGGCAGAATTTTAATTGTGTACATAAACCAACACCTTTTACCAAAACTATGCACTGTTTATTCAGATGTTCACAAGTTCTTGAATGAATGTTTTTCTTCAAGCTTCCTTTCCACATTGACTCCCCCATTTTCTGAGACCCTACAGCATAATCTGTCCTTTGTTTGGGCCCATCAATATCATGGAAACATCTGTTATGAGCCAAACACCCTGCTAGGGACCAAGGGTAAAACAGACGTAAGCTTTTCGTTTCCCAGTCTTTCTTTCACTAAGACTCAAGTGTCGGTGAATCGCGTGTAACAGTTCTAGCAAGGGAAAGTGCTAGCAAGGGTCGAATAGAGCTCTTGGGGTCGGGCAAGACTCCTGTGCAAAAAGGATGAGGAAGAACCAGGTCTGAAGGGCATTCTTAGCGGGTAAGACACATCCACTCATGTCTCGGCTCGGCTCAGTACAGTGCTACTTGGTTTAAGGAACTTCCAGGGAGCTGAGTGTGATGCTGACTGGGGTCAAAGGAGGCGGGCAGAACGTCAGCAGGCAAAGTTCTCTGCAGGCCTTGGGATGGGGGGGAGGGGTGGAGGGAGATGGACTTGCTGCCTGGAAAGCCAGTGGCTTTCTTTATGCTTATAGCACCTGGACTTGAAAATGTATGGAAGTCAGGACATGGACAGGAACACAGCACTGAGGACCGTCTGCTCACCCAGCTTCACTGATTTTTTGAGAGACCTCTGTCACTCTCACACACGTGTGCTACTCTGTGCATTTCGGTTTTTTTTTTTTGGGGGGGGGGTCTCACCCAGCAGTGCACAGGGGTTACTCCTGGATCTGCACTCAGGAATTACTCCTGGCGGTGCTGGGGGACCATATGGGATGCTGGGAATTGAACCCGGGTCGGCCGAGTGCAAGGCAAACACCCTACCCGCTGTGCTATTGCTCCAGCCCCATACTCTGTGCATTTCTATCCCACGTAGGGATGGACTGTGAGTGGGTGTTAGGGTCAGGCTCATCGGTGAGGGAGGAGTCAGGAGATTCTGTAAAAACAGTGGGAACCAGCAGTAGTTCAAGCCAGCATGTGCACAACAGAGGTGAAAGTCACATGAAATCGTCTGAGAGGCAATAGATGGGGAATGAGAAGAGGGAACAAAATTAAATACTCCCAGTCTCTGGCTTGAACTTGCCAGAAGGACAGAATGCCTTTAACCTGGTCAAGGCGGAAGTTGGTGAGAAGCTTTGAACAGGCGAGTTTGAGATGCAGCTGGAAGGACTTTGGGTAGAAAACATGCATCTGAGAAGCAGCAGCGTAGAGACTGCAGTGAAGGCCATTGAAAGACTGGGTTAAGGATAAAATCATCATTGAAAAAAAATGTTTTAAATTAAATCACTGTGAGATACACAGTTATAAAGTTGTTCATAATTAGAGAAGGGATCATGAGGTCAATGATGGTTGGAGGGATTGCTCGGGATGGGAGATGTGTGCTGAAAGTAGATAAAGGACCAAACATGACCAAACATGATGGCCTCTTAGTATCTGTACTGAAAACCGTAATGCCCAAAAGTAGAGAGAGAGAGTAAGAGGGAAATTGTCTGCCATAGAGGCAGAGGGAGGGGTGCGGTGGGGGAGAGGTTGGGGAGGGGGGATACTGGGGGACATTGGTGGTAGAAAATGTGCACTCGTGGAGGGATGGGTGTTCGATCATTGTATGACTGAAACTCATACATGAAAGTTTTATAACTGTAGCTCACAGTGATTCAATAAAAAAAAAAAAAGAGTTTTCCATAATTGGGTTTCCATCCTACAATGTTCTAACACCTGTCTCTTCACCACTGTAATTTCCCACTACCAATAAAGAAATAAAATCACCATTATATAAAATTAAAATGTAATAATAAAACAATCCCACTAAATAATGTTAAAATAAACCTATAAAACATTTTATCATAAAATAATGTCTTATAAAATAAAATTACTTTTTAAATAAATAATAAAGGGCTGGAGCCATAGCACAGAGGGTAGAGCATTTGCCTTGCATACGGCCAACCGGGTTTGATTCCTCCATCCCTCTCGGAGAGCCCAGCAAGCTACCGAGAGTATCCCGCCCACACGGCAGAGTCTGACAAGCTACCCATGGCGTATTCGATATGCCAAAAACAGTAATAACAAGTCTCACAATGGAGATGTTACTGGTGCCCGCTCAAACAAATCAATGAACAATGGGATGACAGTGCTACAGTGCTTCGGTAATAAGATATGCATTTGTGTAAAAATTAAATATTTTTACTGAATAATATCCCTAAGTAAGGTCACCAGGAGAGTGAACATAAAGAGGACAAGAGGACGTGTGTGAAGTTAGAGCACTGGTCTTAAACCACCCATCCATGGTACTGGCCCACAGTTGAGGCGAGGCTGATCTCTCTGGGTTGTAATTGCCAAGTGGTGTAGAAAGGCCACTTGGGGTGTCAGTGCACAGGTGTAGAAAGGTTAAAGAACGCAGCTCTGCACAGTTCACCCATCACTAACAGCAAGTGTCCATTCTCTGTCCATTGTCAGGTACATCAGTGGTAGGAATTGCTCTTCGGAGAGAAGGTGAAACTTTGAGAAGCAAAGATCCCAGCCCCTTCCAGCCCTGTCCTGCTCCTCATGGTGCTGGCTTATTTATGAGCGTGCCAAGATGTCTCAGGAACTTTGGTTCTGTTCAGTAAGTACCTCCAACCATCAACTATTTGCTAAGTATTATAAAAAGCAGCAGATAAGAACTCTGTTTTTACTGTCACCAGAGTCAGTCTAAAATTGAAATAGTTAAATAATGGAATCAAAAGAGACAGTTTCCTGTCAGGTAGTAAAAACCACAGACTCCTGTATTGATGCACCATTTCAAATATGCCAACGCAGAGTGAGGGGAGTACGGGTTTCTTCTCAACGTTGGCCTCAAAGGGTTGTTAAAGAGTATTGATTTCCTTTCATTATCATATGCAAAATAACCATGTTTTGACACATTTTTGAGAGAATTTAGAAATAATTAACATGCATATGCATTCCGCAAAACCATTTCTAGTATGTGGGGCTCCAGTATGATGATGAGAAACCACATGACATAAAAAAGGAAAAATAAGAACTATGTATTTTCTGTTCCATGTGATGCCCTTTATTCTTTTATCTGGCAGCAAAAGGTTTGGCGCCCACATGGAGAGCAAGCCGGAACAGAGAACACACTGCAACAAGGCTTGGGATGGCATAGATGGTTATTTTCTGCAAAACTGAAAAAATCTCTTTTTGGAATTGCTCAGAAAATTCAGAATTTTCTCAAATTTCAAAATACCTATCATTTCACAGATTTCTTCTGTCCCAAGTTAGAAATTCTTATCACAAGCAATCCAGCTCCAAAAAAATGAACAGAATATCTAAACAGCCACTTCTACAAAAAAGATATACAAGTGGCCAATAGACACGGGGCGGGGTGGGGAACGTTCAATCTGGGGACCTGGAAAATGACTGTATGACTAAGAAAGTGGCCAGAGCAAGCATGAGGTGTGGTGCTTAATCCTTAGTGCTATTCGAGTGCAAGGTGATGGCTGACCACTGCTGTTGGATGCAATGCAGAGGAAAAGGGGACCGCCCCCCGCCACCTCTGCAGAAACACTGCTGGTATAGTCTGCATGGAGAACATGTGAAGTTTCCTTTAACAAAAAACACTTAAAAAATGGAAATTCTATATGCAATACTGCTCTAGGTATTTATCTAAGAATCTGAAAACATTAATGAATGGGTATCTGCACCATGTGTTGGCAGCCACGTTACTCAAAATAGCCACGACATGGAAACACCTAGATGTCCATCCACAGAGGACTGCATAAAGAACTTAGAAGAATGCGCAACAGAATTCTATTCCTCCAGTGAAAGAAATGCACTCTTGCCTTTAGTGACAGCATGGATGGAACCTGACGTGATGATGCTAAGTGAAGTAAGTCCGGTAGGCAACGACAAATCCCAGATGAGTTTTCCCTTCCCAGGGATAGCACAGCAGGTAGGGTGTTTGCCTTATACGTGGCTGACCCGGGTTCGATTCCTCTGTCCTTCTTGGAGAGCCCGGCAACTACCAAGAGTATCCCACCCACACAGCAGAGCCTGGCAAGCTACATGTGGCATATTCGATATGGCCAAAAACAGTAACAAGTCTCACAATGGAGATGTTACTGGTGCCCGCTCAAGCAAATCGATGTGCAACGGGATGACAGTGATACAGTGATACAGCAATATATGATTATTCCTAACCAAAGCAAACAGATAAAGAAATCACAATGAAAAGGGTGACTCCAGAATCAAAAATGGGATTACGGGGGATCAGACACCTGGACTACACGTGGCCAGCCCTGGTTTGATCCCTGACACTGCATATGGTCCCCTGAGTGCCATTAGGAATAACCTCCCCAGAGAGAAGAAGGTGAAACCAGAAATGATTCCTGGACTCAGAAATGTATGATAGTTGCCTGCTAGGAAGGACAGGGCAAAGCTGGTCCTTGTAACCACTGGAGTGGCCCTGAGCCTTTAGTAGTAACTGGGTGTGCTGAGGCTTATACGCATACAGGGGCATGAAGCTGTACTTCTAAAACTGACATGTATTATAACAATGATAAATCAATACAACTTACATAGTATTATAACAATGACATAGTATTATAACATAGTGTTATAACAATGCTAAATCAATACAATTTTAAAAAGTCATTAACATCATTCACCCAGTGTCTTTTAACCGGACCCTCTCAATGTGTTTGGTGATATGCTCCACTGTTCTAAATGTTGGAGAGACAGATGCGAATAATAATAGACAAAAGTTCTTGTCCCTCCCCACTCCCATTTAGTAAGATACTAGACAAAATGTGTCTTACGAAGCCAAGGAACTCAGAACTGAAATCCAAATGCAGCAGAGACACAGCTGTAATGGTGCTAAGGACCGAAGTGAAAGCATAATGCTCTGCTCCGTTGGGCACAACTTTTAACCCGTTTGATTTGTTAAGTCAGAAGAATGGCTGGTTCTCAGCCTCCTGCTGTGATTCTGATAATAATCTTGGCTGATTTTATTTTATGACTTTGACATGTAACATTGGAACAATGAAGCCCAACTTGAATCAGTACGTCACTTCCATTTCATGAAGTCTTCATAAACTTTACATAATCAAATACAAAAGTTAGAGTTATGTTTTTATAGGTACCTGTGGAAAAATTTTCTCTCCCAAAAGGACTCAAAGCCTGATGGAGAAACGTGTGAGAAATAAAAAAGCATCACAGACATGAAATTCCAAACAGAAACGTGTCCAGACAGGCAGCTTACTTACTTACTTACAATAATAACCCAATAAAAGTTCATCTCCCCTATTGTTTAGGGGTTTCCTTTTCGGAAGAGCTGGGATTCCGAGCTGATGTGGACCCATTCCATGCTAATTACTTATTTCCTTTGGAAGAGTCATAGTCACAAGAGTAGAATGCTCCTTGATCAACAATAAAATAGTTTCCCTTCATTTGGTTGCAAGTTTTTGATGACACTTATAGATAAAACTTCTCAGAGACACCACATTTGTTTCCAAGTAAGGGTCTCTCTCTCATTTTATCAGAAAGTAATACCAAAGCTATGAACATTTGTCAACTGGGTGACTTTCAGGGGCCCCACACCTCTCTGGAGTATGGGGTCCTGCTCCAGCTACCTCAGAACACTTGGTTCATAAAGCTACATGGAGTTCAAGGGTTTCACGTGCCAGCCAGCATCCAAATGTGTTCTCATGCCCCAGTCACAAGGCAGTGAACTCAACTGGTTTCTAAAGCTTTCCAACAGGAGTTGTCATGACTAGAATGAAACATTCACTGAGCCAGAGTGGAGCCCTCTGGAACCGCTTCTGAAGGCCCATCTCTCTCTACAGGACCTAGATTCTACAACACAGGGAGGTGCATTGTTTCTTGGCAAGTCGGCCTGGATGGATAAATTGTTCCCATCACGAAAGCAGTTGGTCACTGTGACAATGCAATGCAGTAATGTTTACCGTTTACTCGATAGCCTTAAAGGAGGGGTGACAACATTTTGGGGCATGCCATTCTTGTGGGCTGACCCTATCATGGGGGGAGGGTCATTTGGGGGATTCCTAGCAGCTGCTTAGAAGCAGTTGTCTCAGGTACTCTCCCCTTCCTATGCCTTATAGTGCCAGCTTACCTAGGTGCTATTTGATGGGGCAGAAATAGTTTATGTTTGGGAGGAGTTGGAGGGTTTCAAAATTGAATAAACACCCTACTGTTCACAATGGGAAATCCCCTGTCCTCCAGGAATGGGGCTGCTTAGCCAGTTGAGACCCTTGGGCCATTTTGTAGGACCAATAGGTGTGTGGTTAGATTTGGAGACTTGTACCTGGCTTTCCTCACCTAAGAAGAATATGAATTTGAAAGAGCTATCTTTGTATTCAGATTTCTTTCTTTGTTTTGATAGAGCCAAAGGGAATTTAATCTAAATACCATATGTTTAGACTAAACCTGGTTTGACTGTCACTGTCACTGTCATCCCATTGTTCATCAATTTGCTTGAGTGGTCTCAGTAACATCTCCATTCTAGCCCTAAGATTTTAGCTGCCTCTCTTTACTCGTCCTTCCCAATGGTGCCACATTGGAGGCTCTTTCAGGGTCAGGGGAATGAGGCCCATCATTGTTACTGTTTTTGGCATATCAAATATGTCATGGGAGCTTGCCAGGCTCTGCCGTGCGGTCAGGATACTCTCGGTGGCTTGCCAAGTTCTCTGAGAGGGAGAACTAGACTACAAGAAGCACTTCTGGGAGCTTTGTTTTATAGTCTCTGGATCTTGACCATTGATAGGATTACATGGTGCTGGGGGCAGTTTGTGGGTGTGACTGCCTAGCTACTGGAAAATGGGGGATCTGGGTGGAGGAGGCTCCGTCCTGATCAGAGCAAGCTTAGAGATCTCAGCCCCGGGTCCCACACACCAGGTCCCGTTCTAGCAATATGACCCAAAAAAACAAAATAAGGGACTCAAATAACACACAAAAGTAACCTTCTCCATTAAATAATGCTGCACCAAGCATTCTCTGAAGCCACCAGTATCACTTCTCCAGGAGAAGCCAGCTACTAATGCTTCTATACCTGGTTATTTTGTGTATTTTACTCTTCTTAGGGAGTCTAGTTCTCAAAGAGGTTGGTGATTCTTTTTTAAAAAATAGTTTTAAATAAAAAATAAATTTAATTGAATCACTGTGAGATAGACCCTTACAAAGCTGGTCATGAGTAGGTTTCAGTCATACAGTGTTCCAACATCCATCCCTCTACCAGTGTACATCTCCCTGTCCCCAGTTTCCCTCCCATTTCCCCCACCCCACCCCCCACCAGCAGCTCCAACCCAAACACACACCAGTGCTGGTGAATTCTTAAGCTAAATGCCTCTGATATCTTTACATTGCCTGCCTTGGATGTTTGTGAAACAGACAAAATCTAATTTTAAATATGAGGAGTGAAAATGTCTGAATCAAACTTGCTCTGGGGAAACAATAACCGAAGCTCATTTCATAATGAATAACTAGAGGAAATACAAGCAGAAGATAAGATTAGGATCGTGTCTATCAAAACCTTAAATGGGGGAGGGGGAAGGTTTTGTCCATTGGAGATGGAAAATGTGTGTTCCTGTGCTCCTTCCCACTCACTGTCCATACCTTGCACATGGCTGCATGTCTATAAATGGTATATTCAGCACCAGGAAAATTATTTATAATTAACAGGCATCATAACTCTCTGGCTGATAGTCTTGCAGATAATTTTACATGCCTAATTGAAATGATTTATTAATCTTTGATTCATGAAAAAAATATAATTAAACACATCAATGATAAGAAGTTGAAATAAGAATTCTTCTAGCATGTTCGTGGTTGTGCTACAACTATGTTTGAGTTTAATTTTATTTCTCCTTCTCCCTTCTTTCTTTGAGTCGCACCTGCATTCTTTCAAGACACATGTAATCCCCTAGAAGTGCTGATGCTAACAAAGCAGCCCCGACTGCTCTGACTGCACTGGCTCCGTCCCGGCTGCCACTTCAGACAGGAACGGCTTCCAGTTTACTGTCTGAATTGACATTCACCTTTGTTCTGTTACGTTAAAATAAGGAAACAGTAGTCTAGAGTAGTCTAGCTAATTATTCTGATTGAGGTTATGAGTCTCTGACACAAAATAAAGTTCTCCTGCAATGAGTTGGTAGCAATATACATTCAAGTTCAAAGATTTCTTCTGTCCAGTAGACCATGGAATGGCAGTCTATAAACCAGTCATCATATACTGATATTAAACTACCCAGTTCCCATGTCTTGGGAGCCGGATATCTCCCACTGTGGTTATCTGCTTCTCTTCTTTAGTGGGACATTTTGTCAGTTTCTGTTTGCCACCCCGAAAGCGGTCATGATACCAATGACAATTGTGGGATTTTTCTGGCTCAGATGCTGGGCTGGGATAACCAGGATTTTTGCCTTGGGCTGTCCTGTCTCCTGGTTTAAAGACAATAGCGTGTCCAGTGTTCCTCTTCCCAGAAGCATGCTGTGGAAAGAGCTACAAAGAAGTTTACATATGGGGTTTAGGACATTGTTAATTTCTTGGTGACATGGAAGAACAACTCCATAAATCAGTTCAGGGCAGAAAGATCTTCCTTTACCAAGATAGCTGGGTCACCGATAACAACTTAAAAAAGGGTTGTGCAGTGTTCTCCTGTGAGAGTAGGCCCTAAGATCTGCAAAAGAATCATATGCCTTCTACTTACGAGGAAGCATGCCATCTATAGTCTGTTCCCCGAGAAGGAAGGAGTTAGACAGGGTCAGGCTGCCACACAGCAAAGGGCCTCATGGCAGTGAAAATGGCCCAGTGAGGTCTGGAAAGATTTCAGGATGCCAGTGTGAGGAAACTTGAATGTTTCCACTGAATCATTTTTTAGATTCTCAATGTGTGAGTCAGTAATGAGAGATAATGAAATTCATTGGCAATTGTGAGGCAAACAGGGTGCTGGTTACATTTGAAACAACATCTTATTTATGAGAAATGGTGAAGCCTTCTTTACTTCATTTTGCACTTTTCCTGAGAACCCTCTGAACATCCCTTATTTAAATGAATCAAAGTTTCTGAAAATGATAAAGGTCTTTAAAATGATCATAGTTAAAGATCTTACTATTACATAATTGACAAAGAAGAATATTTGTTTAGTAGCATATAGAACTTTAGAATGATAATTATAACTTCACCTGTCACCTGTCATATCACCTGTCATCCTGTTGCTCATCGATTTGCTCAAGCAAGTACCAGTAATGTCTCCATTTGTCCCTGTCGTGTTCAGGGTCAGGGGAATGAAGCCCATTATTGTTACTTTTTTTTTTTTTTTTTTGCTTTCTGGGTCACATCCGGCAATGCATAGGGGTTGCTCTTGGCTCTGCACTCAGGAACTACCCCTGGCGGTGCTCAGGGAACCATATGGGATGCTGGGAATCGAACCCGGGTTGGCTGCGTGCAAGGCAAATGCCCTGCCCACTGTGCTATCGCTCCAGCCCCATTGTTACTGTTTTTGGCATATCAAATACGCCACGGGTAGCTTGCCAGGCTCTGCGTGCAAGATTCTGCATCACTTTTTTCTGGGAGCTTTGTTTTGTAGTCTCTGAGTCTTAGCCGTTGATGAGATTACATGGAGAGACGGGGTGGGGTTGGGGTGAAGCTTGTGGGTGTGGCTGCCAAGCTACTGGAAAACTGGGGATCTGGGTGGAGGAGGCCCAGTTCTGATCCAAGCAGGCTTGGAGATCTCAGCCACGGGTCCCGCATACTGGGTTCCTCTGCTGGTTCCTTCATGCATGAAGCTCGTCCGAGTGTGTGGAGAGTGGCCTTGGGCATGGCTATGGTTGGGTTCTGGAGGTTTTCATAACTTTCCAGGATTTATTAGAGTTTAGAAAATTTCACATAATTTTAGGTTACTTATGTTAATATAAACATTTAGCATAGTAAGGCTAAACATTTTTCCTGTGTGTAATATTTCTGGAGGTTTCAAATACCAAAGAGGCTTACTGCAAACAACTATCAACTGCCTAAAGTGCTCATCTCTGACTTAGTACTATTTTTTAATCAATTAAAGACCTTGTTCTCTTCTTACAATTTTGATACGTATAGAGTTTTGCCATAAGAATCACAAAGTTCTAAACACATACACAGAGTACTATGATAGAGCATTTAATTACTCACTCAGCCAAAGTGACCAAGATTTCAAAAACATAAAAAATATCCATGTTTTCAAATAAAACTTGGCTCGGCTCATTAAAATTAAGGCCCAGCAACTCCTGCCATGACATTCTGTGGTATAGAAATGTCTCAGCTCTATGGCGCTTCCAAAGAACATGATGCCGTTGAACTCTCCCCACATAGACTGGTCCAGGCTAAAAACTGGGGCCTTCTCAGCATGGGGGCGGGCAGATTCCCCTTCTTGCCCAAAGACACAGCAGCCCCCAGCCACAGAAATGGTCCAGCTCCACAATGAACCTCATCAGGCTGCCAAGCCATCAAATCATGCCAGCATCACAGCTCCTGGAGAGTGGGTGGCCACGGCACATCTAAATTTCACAGTACAGCAAGCCCAATCGGGTCACAGCACATCTCACTGGAAAGTTGCATAGATGCCCAGCAAGGTCAATGAGCCTGAAAAATAACCCAGAAGGCTTGTCTAGCACCAATTAGCACAGCAGATCCTCCGACAACAACTTTTGGAACATCATTGTGGTATAGAACAATGATCACAAGTTGACTTTTACTGATCTCTCTCTCTTTATATATATATATATATATATATATATATATATATATATATTTTGATAAATCCATTTGAATTTGTGTTGTAACAAGCATATGAAGTCAATGTATTTGTGCCTTCTAAGACAGCAGGTTTGGGTAGCGATTGGGAAACCGGAGATATTGGTGGAGGGAAAATCACACTGGTGGTGGGATTGATGCTGGAACATTAAAATTCCTGGAACAACTGTATCACAAAAAACCTGTAAAGTCATGATGTTATAATAAAAAAAAATTTGATAAAATAAAATCAAGACTAAGTTGGGACCAGGACAATAGTACAGAGGATATGGCACTTGTCTTGGATGTGACAAATTTGATTTTGATCCGTGGCATACCATAAGGTCCCCCAAATCCACCGGAAGTGATCCCTGAGTGCAGAGCCGGGAGTAAGCCATGAACACTATTAGGTGTGACCCTCAAAACAAAAGTATCAGGATTAAATTTGCTTAAAGCAATTAAATCCCTGATGGTAAAATTAACTTGAAGCATGTGTTACATAAGTATACTGTATCACTGTCATCCCATTGTTCATCTATACTATGGATATCAAAGCTTAATTTTTAAATATTTATAAATACTTATAAAAATGTATTAGACACTACCTGGTTAACCAATATAAAGTTTCCTTCTGAACAGTATGAAGATTTATCAAAAATTTAAAGTACAGGGACCAGAGTGATAGTGCAATGGGTAAGGAGCTTGCCTTGCATGTAGTTGACCTGGGTTTGATCTCTGGCATCCCATATAGTCTCCTGAGCACTGCCAGGAGTGATTCCTGAGCACAGAGCCAGGAGTAACCCTTGAGCATTGCCATTGTGGCACCAACACCAAAAAAATAAAATAAAATAAAATAAAATGCCTACAGACCCAGCAATCTTACTCCATATCATCTACCTCAAGAATGCACAACACACATACACAAAAGCCCATCAATTTATACACACACATATATATGCATACCTATGTTTACAGTAGTGCTACTTATAATAATAAAGCAGTTCTGGGAACCACACAATGGCAGATGAATGTATTTAAAAAAACGAACTGGAGTATAGACACATAATGAAACACTGCTCAACTATGAGCAAAGATGAAATCTTGAATTTTGCTTCTGCTTAGATGAAACTGAAGAGGTTCCTGCTAAGTGAAGTGAGTCAGAAAAAAAGGAACAAACATTAAGTGGTCATGTGCATGTGTGGACTATAAAGAAACAAAACAGCAGACTAGATCATGCCCAATGGGAATGAATTGTGCAATGCAGCCAGCAGAAAGCATAAAACATTCATAGAATGCTGCTGCAAAATTCTGATGCCTCAATTTTAAAACTGTAAAAAAGTTTCTTAATAGTTTCTTCTCCTAAAATTCGTCTCACAAACCTTCTACCTATTTCTTTTATATTCTCATTCTTCATTCCAGATTCAGTTGAGACAGAATTCCTTCTTTTTCCTTAACAAAAAGTAAATCTTCAGGATTTATACTTTTTTTCTTTAAACCACAGATCTGCTTTCTTTATATTCAGTTGTTCCCTTCATTTCTATGACTATCATTTCACAGAATTCTTAGGATGCATCACCCTTAAGTTCATAAATTCAGTTACCGAGGATGTGACTCAAATCCTTGTCTTGTATTCTTGACCCTTAGCACCGCAAAGAACAAACTGTCTTATTTCAAATTGCAATATTGAAAATAATCATAATAATGGATCGTATCTATATCCCTTAGATTAGAAACTTACAAATAAATTCTCATAATTTCTACAAAATGTACTTCCCAATAGTTTAATTTTCTGGCACCAACATATCTTCTAGGTTTAATTAATTCATTTCAAAAGTAACCATATAATAATGAACATTTTAGTAAAATGATCTAGATGATCAATACATTCCCATTATTGAACTTAGTAAAAGTTGACTTTTCTAAGAGAGATTTGAGAAACACCTTTTAAAAGTTACAACAGAACTTAGTTTGGACTCAATATTATTATTTCAGCCTCTCCCAGGCTGGAATCTTAATCCAATCACTCTGGAACCACACTAGGCAGATTATCTTACCTGAAATAATCCTTTCTTTATCCCTTTATTTAATTTAACCTAGCTTTAAAATTTCAAGTTACCAAAAATCTCAGAGATTAATTATTGCTCAAGATTTTTATCATTTGGCTTAATCTTTTACCCCTCAAGCAAATTTATCTCTCATACCACATATCACATTTCTGGAACATTCCTAGTATTAGCACAAGCAACTCCATCTTATCACCACACACTGGCCATAAAGTTTTGTGAGGGATTTTTCCTGAGGGACAGGAGATGGAGGAGGTGCCACATCCAGCAGTGCTCAAGCAGTGCTCCCTGTTCTGTGCTCAGGGATGGTACTCAGTGATGCTCAGGGGATCGGGTGGAGGAGATCAAACCCCGCCCTGGGGCTCAAACCTCTTGTACTATCTCACTGGCCCTACATCAGTTATTTTTCTTTCTATGATAACATGACCATAAATAGTTAGGATGAATGAGATTCATAATTCACAGAGATCCTGATAAATGAGAAAGTTTCATGCTTAAGAGAAGACAAGCATGTTTCAAGCTAACCTGCCAATTCTTAAACTACTTTTCATTTACCAAAAATATCCCACCTGTCCCTCCTCCCCCCCACTGCAATATTCAGCTCAGTTTTTTTAATTCCTAAATTTAGAACTGGTAACGTGTACTACAGGAATGAATTCTAACATATATACAGCAGGCACAAAAAAGAGATCTCTTAGGCTTCGCTTATGTAAGTACATGCATGCACTAGTTTTAAAGAAATATTTGGATTGTCAATATTTATAGAAATACAAGTGTTTTCATTGACTAAGGTTTTAGTTCTCTCAACTTGTGCTTGATGAAGTTTCACCTTAAATTTGCATTCCAGAGAATGCTGTGTTCGCTCAAAGGTAGGGCGAAAGCTTTTTCATGGCAGAGATGCAATCTTTGTTCAAGGCAGCTGGCCAGCTGGCGTGACTGGGATTTTTCCTTGTCTCTAAATCCCTTGAGGATATCTGGGAAGAGAAGACACATTTCTAAAGCTACACCTTTTGCCCTGTCAAAGACTTCATTTGTAACACAAAGACAGCCTAATTCCTCTAAGAACCTGAACTATCAAAGGTTTGCAAGCCCATTCAATCACATTTTCTTATATGATCTTATCAGGGATATTTCAGTATATGACGGAAATTAGATTCTTGTACTATAAGTATCCCATTCAACTACAATTAAAGCCTCATGGGAAAGCTTAGATTAAACTCCCAGGAGCTGGCGGTAGTTGAGAGTTCTTGCATCTGTTCTTTTATTTCTAAGACCAAGCCCAGTTCTCTACATGGCAACTAAGATTTTCTTTATGCTTTTGTTTCGTATTTTGGACACGTGAGGTTAATGCTTTCTTTACCCCAGAGAGACTAAAGAGTTTTGTGCTATTTTGAAGTAGTGGGTATTTGTTTTTTGGTGTTTTATCCTCCTAGGGGGATATTTGATTACAGATTGAACAAATCAAATCTAAGACAACACCTATTTATTTATTTATTTATTTGACATTCTCAAGGGTGGCACTGAAGAGTTTCCGTGAAATGGTGTTGCCCTGCTGAACCCCTCTCTTTATGTCGATGATCACGTAAAGAGATCTCACTTATTTAAGAATGGTGAGATCCTGCTGGTGAATCCGTAATACAGCTCGAGGAGGATCCTGATGTACTGAGTTTGAACGCCCTGTTTGGCTGGGGCTTCAATGGTCGCTTCAGTCTTAACAGAATCAAAGGCCTTCTTTAAATCGATGAACGTTAGACAGAGCGGCATCTTGAACTCTTGTGAAACTTCAATGACCTTGGTCACTGTGTGGATATGGCGATCGTGCTGACTCTTTTTCGGAACCCAGTTTGCTCGCATGGTTGTCCTTCGTCTAGTATTCTTCCTATTCTATTCAGGATGACTCAAGTGAACAACTTGTAGATGATGGACAACAGGCAGATTGGGCAATAGTTGCCGATGTCGTGGATGTCTCCCTTCTTGTACAACAGAACAGTCCTGCTAAAACTCTTCAGTTCCACCTTCGAGAATGTCATGTGACGACTGGAATGGGAAGGAATGGGAGTGAAGATAGACAGTCAGCAACTATACCACGTCCGCTTGGCTGATGACATCATTCTAATAACACCAGGCATTAGCCAAGTGGCACAAATGCTGGTTGACTTCGACCATGAGTGTGGAAAGGTCAGACTGCAGCTGAATCTCACCAAGACAATATTCATGAAAAATGAACTAGTCCCTGAACGTTCCATTTGCTCTGGAAATCGAACAATGAAACAAACATCTCCAATGCAGCAGTTATGTGTACCTAAGTCGAGAACTCAATATGAGAAATGACTTGGCGCCAGAACTGCGCCGGAGGAAGAGAGCAGTGTGAGATGCCTTCAAGAGCATCAAAGAAGTAGTGAAGAGGACGAAGAACCTCTGGCTCTCAACACATCTTTTCGACTCCACCGTTCTTCCTACACTAACATATGCCTCAGAGACCTGGGCCCTACGAAAACAGGATGAGAACGCTATTCAGGTATCCCAAAGAGCTATGCTTGGAGTATCATGTTTCACTCAAGTGAGAGAAGGAATCCGGAGTTCCTCCATAGATGGTCAAAAATCAGGGATGCTGTCTCGTTTGCCAAAGCGTCAAAAATCAAATGGGCCGGACATGTAATACAGAGACGACCGCTGGACTAGAGCTGTTACTGACTGGATTCCGAAGGACATCAAAAGACTGCGTGGCCGCCCACCTACGAGATGATCAGACTTCTTCATAAAAACCCTGAATGAAGGGTTTGAGGCTCTTCGTATTCCTGGAGCGAGCAGATACCATTGGGCTACACTAGCACGCGACAGGGACAAATGGAGCGGGTGCCAGTAACATCTCCATTTGGCCTCGCAATCAGGTGGCCCCTGACACTTGTACTTGGGAGAACTGCGTGACGCTCCCAGAGATCTTCCTTGTGAGCCTTGAGCTCTGGGTCCGGCCACCCAGCCTTGCTGCTCTTTCCCTCCCAACTGCAGTGCTGGCATCCACTCCGGGGAGAGACGGGAAAGGTCGCTCAGTCCCAGGAAAAGGGGATGAATTCATGACCTGGTGCCTTGAAGAAGGGTCCTTGTCTGTCCATGTGCCAGGCTGCTTTCCACACTCAAAAAACTCTAAAAACCTTTGTGAATAAGACAGCACCTGGGTCTGGGGGCAGAAAGCTGTGTGGAGGGGGCTTGCCTTGCACACAGCCCACCTGGACTCCATCTTCAGCATCTCCTGTGGTCTCTGGCCCCTCAGAGGGAGTGATCTCTGAGCACAGAGCCAGGAGCAAGCCCAGAGCACAGCTGGGTAGAGCCCATAAACAAACAGAAAGTATATATAATAATAACATCAGAAAGTGAGAGAGAAGAAGAAAAAGAAGGAGGAGAAGGAGGACGAGGAGGAGGAGAAGAAGAAGAAGAAGAAGAAGAAGAAGAAGAAGGAGGAGGAGGAGGAGGAGGAGGAGGAGGAGGAGGAGGAGGAGGAGGAGGAGGAGGAGGAGGAGGAGGAGGAGGAGGAGGAGGAGGAGGAGGAGGAGGAGAAGGAGAAGGAGAAGGAGAAGAAGAAGAAGAAGGAGAAGGAGAAGGAGAAGGAGAAGAAGAAGAAGAAGAAGAAGAAGAAGAAGAAGAAGAAGAAGAAGAAGAAGAAGAAGAAGAAGAAGAAGAAGAAGAAGAAGAAGAAGAAGAAGAAGAAGAAGAGGAAGAGGAAGAAGGAGGAGGAGGAAACAGGAAAAGGAGGAGATAGAGGAAAAAGAGGAGGAGGAGGAGGAAGATGAAGAGGAGGAGGAGAGGAGGCAAAGGAGGAAGATGAAGAAGATGAGGAAGAGGAGGACAATGACAAAGAGGAGGAGAGGAGGAGAAGGAGGAAAAGAAGGAGGAGGAGGAAGAGGAGGAAAGGAGAGGAAGAAAAGGAGGAGGAGGAGGAGGAAGAGGAGGGAGAGGAAGAAGAGGAATAGGAGGAGGAGGAGGAGGGGAGAGGGGGATGGGTGTTGAAATACTGTATGACTGAAACCTAATCATGAACAGTTTTGTAAAGATCTATCTTACAGTGATTCAATAATAAAATCTTTTTTAAAAGAAAGGTATGATATACATTTTTATAATGCAAATTATCCACAGTATAAAAGTTTATATAATAATAAGAGGAGTGTATAATTAATATAACAATAGAAGGAAAGGGAGGAGTAGAAAGGGGAAGAGGAATGAGGAGGAGGAGGAGGAGGAGGAGGAGGGGGAGGAGGAGGAGGAGGAGACGCAGACCCTCACCCCCAGCCCTCGGCTTCCTCTTAGAGGGTCCCTAAGCTGCCCCCTGCCCCAGCCCGGACCCCCGCACCCTCTGCTCCGACCCGCGTGGGCTTCCCGGGCGGCCAGGCTAAAGCATGGGCAGGTTCGTCCTCCCCTCCTACTGGAACCTCTGTGCCCCACCTTGGCCGCTCGGGACCTGCCCAGGGGGCCTGTGCGGAAGAGCGCTGCTTATCCTGGGAGACTTCCCGGAGGCGGAGTGCAGCAGCAGGCTAAAACCAGGACCTCCTCCTCCGGGCAGAGCCTGGGGGTTCCTCTGGGCCCAGATTCCTTCTGTGCTTCCTTTCCCAGCGGAGGATGCACGCCCTCCCCACCTCCTGGCCCTGCCCTCGCTGCCCTGTCCTCTGCTCTACCTAGAACAGCCCGGGATTCCTCGGCGCCTGCGCAATTACAGCTTGGGATCTCGCTGCCCCCCTACCCCACCCCACCCCCTCTCCCTGTCCCCGCCAGCTTCCCTTTGGTGCCTCCTTCTATGTGCCCCCTCCTCGTACACACCCTGCAGCCCACACGGACCCCTGCCCGCCCCGTCCCTTCTTCTGCACCTGGAAAGTGGCAACTCGTGCTGGGCTGCTTTACCGGCTGGAGGTTCTCAGCGCCAACCCCCGGGCCGGGCTGTGGCCTTCCCGCCGCCCCCCGCCCCCACCCCGCCTCCCCCCGGCCCCTGCCCTCTCCCAGGGTGGAGGATGCGCAGCCTCCCCGCGGGGGTCTCCAGCCCTTCCCCAAGGGACCCGGCTCCAAGTCGCGGGACCCCGCACTCCTGCTCTCGGCTGTGGTCCGCGTTGGCGCGCTTGCAGGTGGCCCCAAGCACCCCGCCAGGCCCAGGCGACGACGGGGCCCAAGTCAGCTGCGGGGGTCGCGGGAGAGAGCCGGCCAAAGGGCTTCTCCCCTCGCGCGGGCTTCCCCTAGGGCAGACCCTGGCAGTGGGCCCCAGGCACAGCACAGCACAGCCCGAGGGAGCGAGCCCCACACCCCGCCGGCTGGCCTGGGTGCCACCCCACGCCCCCCGAGGGTGCCCGCCAGCCGCCAAGAGTGAGCCCCGAGTGCAGAGCCAGGAACCAGCCCGAGCACCACCGGGTGTGGCCCCCAAACAAAAACAAAACAAGGATTAGTTGATGGGCGGGAGCGATAGTACAGGGTGGGGCTCTCACCGCAAGTAGCTCACTTGAGTTTGATCTCTGGCACCCCATATGCCCCCCCCCAAGGCTGCCAGGAGTGGTCCCTGAGCACAGAGCCAGGAGTAAGCTCTGAGCACAGCCAGCTATGGCCCAAAACTATATATATATATATGTATATAGTTATATATATATGATATATATGAGAGAGAGAAAGATTTTATAGAATGTGTGTGAATATATATAAATAAACATATATATTATATATAACTTATATATATAAGTCAGCTGTGGGCCATGTGGAAGAGACAAGTTAAAGGGCTTTTCTCCCCCTCAGTCTCTCACATCTCTTTCCCTAAGAAAGACGCTGGCAGTGGGCCCTCCCCCCACTGAACCATAGCACTATAGTGCACGCGCACACACACACACATACATTTGTATTACTAATAGACAGTTTAGACAGTAAGGAAAGAGAGAAGGAGTGGGGAGAGAGAGGGAGACAGGGAGAGGGAAGATAGAGATAGATAGATAGATAGATAGATAGATAGATAGATAGATAGATAGATAGATATTCCAGCAGACAGAGTACGGAGTATTGATTTTCCCAGAGTGGCATCATATGATAAAGGAAGGAGAACCCAGTTCAGCACCCAGCTTGGCTTTCAAAGCAGTAGGTAGATGGTGAAGCAAATGAAAGAAACACAGCTGAGCCCCCGGCGGGTGGACGCAGCTGAGCCCTGGGGGTGGGGGGTGTGGAGGGGTGGAGAGGCTTAAAGGACCAAGGGCTCTGGGAGCTGCGCAGTAAGAGGAGTTTCCACTCTCCCCTCCCCTACTCCCTCCTACCCCACCCCCAGCAGCTTCCCGAAGCCCCCTGGTGCCCTGAGACCCCTGTGTGCGGAGCTTGTGACCAGACCAGGAGCCTCGGTCATCTCCATCCTTGACTTGAAGGGTGCTCCGGGACGCAGAGGCCACTCCAAACGTTCGGGAGGAAGATCTCCTACAGAGGTCACCTGGTTTTCGGGGTGCTCTGTAGGACCCCCCCCACCCCAGCGGCAGGCCAAGGACAGGGCTCGCCTGGAGGTCAGTGATGACTGCACTCCCCTGAAGTTGCTCTGAGAGTCCTTCTGGGATTCCCCAAAGGCCCCCAAGCTCAGTCCTGGCACTGTCTGGTCCCCCAGTTTGCGTATGGCCACCCCAAATAAAAATCTAGTCAAGAATTTGTAAAAGGGGTACTTGCGTGTGGAAGCCAGAGCCCCACAGAGGTTCTAGTGGCAGAGAGAAAGAGAGAGAGAAAGGAAAAGGGACGAAGGGAGGGAGGGAAGGAGGGAAGGAGGGATGGAGAGAAAAGAAAAGAGGGAGGGAGGGAGGCAGGGAGGGAAGGAGAAACAGAGGGAGCGAGGGAGATAGAGAGAGAAGGAGGGGGGACAAAAAGTGGAGGGGAGAGGGGATGGGAGGGGGAGAGAGAGGGAGAGAAGGAGAGAGACAGAGAGGGGAAGAGGAAGAGAGACAGGGAGAGGGAGAGTGTGGGGAGAGATGGGAGAGAGGGAGAAAGTGGGGAGAGATGGGAGAGAGAGGGAGAGAGTGGGGAGAAATGGAGATAGAGGGAAGGAGAGAGGGAGAGAGGGAAAGAGAGAGAGAAGCCAGGTGAAGGCATTCCCAGTTTCCCTCAGGTCCCTGTGTTACAGAGAACTCGGAATTCAGCTATCATTTTGTTTTGAATTTTTCCCTTGAACTCGAAAGTGTTATTTGCCTATGCATTTTCTTGTACGGCCCTTATCCTGCATTGGTACCATGGTTTTATTAACCTCATAAACTTGCCCAGATGATTCCCCCACCCTCTTTTTCTCTGAAAAAAAAAAAAAATTTTTTTTTTTGCAGGGCGAAGGTAGGGGGGCCATACCCAGCAGTGCAGTGCTCAAGACTTACCACTGGCCCCGTCTTTGGGGTCACATCTGGCAGTTTTGGAGGGATCACGTGGGGTTCCAGGGATCAAACCCACCCTGCTGCATGCAAGGCGAGTGCCCTACCCACTGTACTATCACCCTGATACCCTGAAATGATCTATCTATCATCATCATCATCATCATCATCATCATCATCATCATCATCATCATCATCATCCAGTTGATCTTCGAATTTCTCAAGTGGTCTCAGTAATGTCTCTATTTGTCCTAGCCCTGAGATTTTAGAAGCCTCTCTTTACTCATCCTTTCCAATGGTGCCATATTGGAAGCTCTTTCAGGGTTCAGGGGAATGAGACCCAGCATTGTTACTGGTTTTAGCATGTGAATACACCATGGGGAATTTGTGAGGCTCTCCCATGTGGGCAGGAAATTCTCAGTAGCTTGTCAGGCACTCCCCGAGGGAGAAGTAGGCTAAAAGATGTCAGTTCCGAGAGCTTGGTTTTAAGTCTCTGGATGTTGGCCGTTTGTGGGATTACATGGCACTGGGGGCAGTCCCTGGGTGTGACCACTTAGCTACTGGGAAATGGGAAATCTGGGCGGAAGAGGCCCAGTCCCGATCTGAGCAGGCTTGGAGGTCTCAGCCCCGGGTCCCACACACCTGGGTTCCTCTGCCAGTTCCTTCATGTGTGAGGCTCGTCCGAACATGTGCAGAGGGGCCTTGAGCATGACTGTGGCTAAGGCTCCAGAGGTCTTCAGCTTCTGTGGCTTTTCTTAGATCTTATGATCTAAGATAGAATAAATGTTCCTTGAAAGTGTGGTTCTGCTCCACCGCTGACACTTGCCTCCTGCCATGAAGTTGGAGGCCCAGCGTCTCAGAGAAGGTGCAGGAGAATGTTGGAACTTTCCAGGACTCGGATTTCTGACACAGTTGATGCTTTGTATTCAGGATCCCATTTTCTTCTTCGGTCACTTATTAAACTCATGTTTTTAGAAGGCAAATATTTTGTTAGCATTTTTTTATGTTTAGATGTGATCTTTGAAAAAAAATCCAAACATTGTTTGTGTGTGTATGTTTGTGTACTCTTTAGATGTTTTCTTAGTTTAACCCAAAAGATGAGTGTTTGATTTTGTGGATCTTCAGCTTTTTCCATTGGTACTTTATTCCTTTCTTCTCTGTTCTTTAAAATTCTTTCTTTGTCTTCTCTTTCTATTTAGTTTGTATTAAGTGTTTTCTTTGTTTGTTTTCAAAGTTTCTGTGAAACACACACTAAAACCCCCAAGCAGGAATTCTTGTAGCTTTTTGCTGCATCTACAAATTTTGAAGTATAACAAATTCATCCTTCCAGTCTTCACTATGCCCATGTTTCCATGGTGATCCAGCTCTTTTGTTAATTAATTCACACATTATTCAGGAGTGCATAATAGAGTTTTCAAATGTGCGTGCATATTTACTTTTTGAGTAGTACTTTATTATTTTTCTTTTTTTTCAAATTCTGATTTCTCACCTAGTTTCAGCTGAGAACAGATGTAGCTTATGTTTTTATACATACATTTTTCTCTTTTGTTTAGGCTTTATTACCTTTTAGGTTGTCAAATTTTGAAGAAATTTTTTAAAGTAATCCCTTATGTAAGCTTGTAGAGATGAGTTAAAAATCCCCAATATGATTATAAGCTTGTAGATTTTCCTTCTGTAAGTTCGTTTTTGCTTTCTAGGTTTCAAGGGTATTTGTGGGGAGGAGAGTACATACAGGCTTGCATATATTTCTCTTAATACAAAGTTCATTCCATCCTTCTTGAGCCATATGTTGTTTTGTTTGAAATTGGTATACTGTTCTGAAAATTACTACTTTGACTATGTACAGGACATGGTTGTCTGTCCCTTTAGTTTCTTTGGGTGATTTTGTTTTATGTATAACCTCAGAGAGTCTCTTGCCCACATGCCTGGCTGTCTTCCCCGGGGCTCCTTGGAGGGGATGGGATCCAGCTTCCCTTCCCACCCGAGCAGAGCTCCCGGCGGCCAAAGACCACCAGAACCTAGCTACAGCTATGCTGGAGGCTCCTCTCCACACATTCGGACAGGCCTCATGCATGAAGGTACCGGCAGAGGAACCCAGGTGTGTGTAATCCCATCAATGGCCAACATCCAGAGACTTAAAAGCAAGCTCCCAGAATCGATATCTTAGAACCTGCTTCTCCCTCTGGGAGAAACTAGCAAACTACTGAGAGCTTCCTGCCCACATGGGAGAGCCTTGCAAGCTTCCCATGGTGTATTCATATGCAAAATCCAGTAACAAGCTGGATCTCATTCCCCTGACCCTGAAAGAGCCCCCAGTGCAACATCATTAGGAGGGCCGAGTCGAGAGAGACTTCTAAGATCTCAGGGTGTATAAAAATAAAAAGAAAAGGAATAGGGCGCACAGGCGAGCGAGGCAGGTGAAGCCTCACCGCACCGAGCCAGGCACAGGGCCTAGGGCAGCAGCTGTCTCTCCCGCCACCCGAGTTCGGTAGCCTCCAGCCGCTTCCCCCACCCCGGGGAGGTTGATGGCGAAGATGTGGCAGGCGAAGGAAGGAACGGAGCCAAGATGGTTGGTCTCACTTGCAGTTTATTCCAATCTTCCCTCTATACACTCTCCTCTGGAACTCTCCCTGCCCCCTCATACAGCTACCTTAAATCTCCCCATCCCCCAGCAGCCTGGGGCTTATCTAAAGGTGTGGTTACAATCCATAGGGGGTATAGTTCTATCTCTTAGGGGAATGCCTTCACTAGGACAGAATCTCTCTTTCAGCAGGAAGACCCACCCAAGGGCAGAGTCCCATGAATGTGTTTCTCTTCTCCTCAGCCAGCAAACATATAAGAATTCATAATATTAATCATTTTGTATGGACACAATAAGAGATGCATTAAAGCTTATAGAATTGCTCTCCTGGGGCCATCTCAATCTCAGACTACAGTGCTCAGGCCAGATCAGTCTTTCCTATCCCTAGCAGGGTCCCAGTCTCATAATTACTATTGGATCATGACAGCATTTGTCTATGATCAAGCTCTTAACTTATAGTTAAGAATTAGGCACTTTGGCCAGGCCCATCTCGATGCCAGGGTAGCACATAACTCACCGCTTGCCCTGGATCCTTCCCGTCCCACGTCGGGGACCCTACTTTGGGGTGCTAGGAACTGAGGGCAACTGAGGCTTAAGTGGAGAAAGCAGATGTCCAGGAAGGAATATCGAGGCCAATTAAGTCTTAAGTTATAAAAACATAATATTGTCTTCTTGTGTCTATACAAAAAAGACATAGCTTTAAAGTAAATTATTCAAAAGGCATAAAGAGGAGAGAAAAGCAATGTTATAATATTCAGTGTCCTAGGAAGTTCTGACCTTACCAATTAACAGAGTTTGATTAAGGGAAGAGCAGATAAACTGGTAGAATTGGTTACAGATAAACAAAAGAATGGGAGTGACTCGGGAGCACTTTGATGGGTGTGACTGATAAACCTAAGCTCCTTGGGCAAGGGGAGCAAGGACGAACCAAAGTCAGGCCTAACATATTTAGAGCTATATTCCAACATCAGGGTAAGGACGAATAGAGAGGTTACTGAGCCCGCTCGAGAAAATCAATGATTAACGGGATTTTGTGATCGTGATCATGATCGTGATAACCTCTATAAGGTACCATATGCCTAGATTTTTTTATTCCTGAAACAGGAGCTGGAGAGATAGTAGAGGGGTAAGGCGCTTGCCTGTGAACAGTCAACCCTGATCGGATCCCCAGATTCCTTTCTGGTCCCTCAATCACTGTCAGGACTAATTCCTGAGTCACAACAAGGAGTAACCACTGTACACCACTGGGTATGACCCCAAAACTAAACTAAACTGAAAAGTCCTTAAACAGAATTTACCGGTATTTTAATGTGACTTTATTCCATTTTTCTTTTGTATTATTTCTACTCTCTTAATTTTTATGGTGCTATTTTATCTATAATTTGTCTTTCTTTTCCTTCCCTTCTCCTGCATGCTGAAGAACTATTACAATTTTCTCTATCCAGCCTTTTTCCTCTTATGGATAGAACGGTATTAATAATACAGGAGCTGGTGACACTGAGCAGCAACTAACACGGGTCTGGGTTGCGGGACTAGAAGACATCCGAGCTGCAGGGGGGCACTGGAGTGGGGCGGCGCCACCCCAAACTCCAAGTGGTCCCAGCCGCCGGAAGTCACACCCTCGACCCACTCTCGGCGCCATCTTGCCACATTCTACAGAGAAGAGGCCAGGCAGTCTGGTGAGCAACGCGGCCGGAGCAATGCTCTGGACCCAAATCCAGGCCAACAACACCGGGGATGCAGACGGAGGAGGTACAGCTGGTACACCTTCTCCAGATGGAGCCCTGGCGACACTGAGCAGCAACTAACACGGCTCCGGGTTGTGGGACTGGAACACATCCGAACCGCGCGGCTGCATTACATACAATCTTTTAATGGAAAACCAATTATCAAATGTTTCCTCAGTAGGGCTGTCTTTCTTGGGGGGAAACTCCAACAACAATAGTGAGTTTTGTTTTGCAATATGGAACGTAATCAAGGTAAAGAGAAAATGAAGTGAAATTCATCAGTTATACAGTTGGGGGTGGGGGGCGGGGGCGGGGGGTATACTGGGGATTTTGGTGGTGGAATATGGGCACTGGTGAAGGGATGGTGTTTGAATATTGTATAACTGAGACATAAACCTGAAAACTTTGTAACTTTCCACATGGTGATATAATAAAAATTAAAAAAAAAATAGTACAGGAGCGATAGCACAGCAAGTAAGGCATTTGCCTTGCATGAGGCCAATCCAGGTTCGATTCCTCCATCTCTCTTGGAGAGCCCGTTAAGCTACCGAGAGTATCTCTCCCGCACAGCAGAGCCTGGCAAGCTCCCCATGGAGTATTCAATATGCCAAAAACAGTAACAGCAAGTCTCACAATGGAGACGTTACTGGTGTCCGCTCGAGCAAATCGATGAGCAACAGGGTGACAGTGACAGTGATCTTTCATTTGAGTGTGTGTATGTGTGTCTGTGTCTGTGCATGCGTGCGTGTCTGTCGCCAAAGATCAAACCCAGGGCCTTCGAGAAAATGTTGAGAGCATGTGCTTTACTACAGAGCTACATTCCTGGCCTTACTTCCACTTTTTGATATTCATATTAGATAATATAATGATCAAATAACCCAAAATGCTCTGAAAATTTTTCATCTGGAACAATAGGCCCCCCAAAAAACTCTTTACACACCTTAACCGTCCAGTGACTTTTCTTCTTCAAAGTTTGGTGATCTAGAACCTTAGTCTTGCACCTTAAAAGTGCAAGACTAAGATATTACATTAGGCCATGGGACCCAGTTAGTAAAATGCACTACCAAAGGCCTATGAGTCCAATGCTTTAAAAAACAAAAAAGCTGTACACACACACACACACACACACACACACACACACACACACAAAATGCAGTCTAACTTTAAAAGTGCAAGACAATTTCCTTGCCCTCTCCTACATTTTTTTTGCATTCCAGACCCTTCCTTCTTTCTTTCTTTCTTTCTTTCTTTCTTTCTTTCTTTCTTTCTTTCTTTCTTTCTTTCTTTCTTTCTTTCTTTCTTTCTTTCTTTCTTTCTTTCTTTCTTTCTTTCTTTCTTTCTTTCTTTCTTTCTTTCTTTCTTTCTTTCTTACTTTTTGTTTTGAGGTCTCACCTGCCAGTACTCAGGAGTGACCATTGGTGAACAAAGATGGAGGGAGGGGGGAGATGGGAGAGGAAGAGGGAGAAAGAAAAGAGAGAAAGGGGTGGGGTAAGACTGATGATGTTTCAAAGTACGCACTTGTGGGGAGTCAAGAGAGCCCAGCTGGTGGGGTGCTCGCCCTGCACAGGGCTGACCCAGTTTCAACCTCCAGCACCACAGATGGTCTCTGAGTCTGCCAGAAGAGATCCCTGAGCCAGAGCCAAGAACAAGCCCTGAGTCCAGCTGTCTGTGACCCCCTAAGCCATAAAAAAAACAAAGAACACAAATTTGTAATAAAGACTAGTAAATAAGCCAGAGACATCGAATGCATGAAATATCGAATATAGATAATCATGTTGTACTGTCAATATGTAATGTAATAAATATGGTTATAAGAGCAACTATATTATAATATTTCAATGCACTAGAGTAAAACACCATACACCTAATGTGTGTGTGTGTGTGTGTGTGTGTGTGTGTGTGTGTGTGTGCTTTTTGGGTCACTTCCAGTGATGCACAGGGGCTTCTCCTGGTTCATACACTCAGGAATTAACTCCTGGCAAGCACCATACACCTTAAGTTTACACAACGTTACATCAAATATAAAAGGGAGGAAAGGTAAGCAGCGTGGTAACTTGCCAGAGGGGGGATAAAGGCACACTTAAATTTTATGTACACATGCAAGTTTCAAAAGGTATTTGTTTTTTCCAAGCCTCTGAATATTTAGGGGGGTTCAGTTCATTGATACTGGAGTGATAGTGTTTGGTATGCTGACCCCTGGTGGATTCAGCAAGTGCCAATTTATTACCACTTTCGAGCAGGCTTAGATCTCATCCCAGAAATCATAGGCAAGACGATGGTGTAAATGTGTTCCGTGAACTGATGTATTACATTAGGTCATGATGTCCAGTGAGGAAGATGCTCTACCAAAGGCACATGTAAGTCAAATGCTTAAGGGGAAAAACAAAAGCTGAGTAGACATACACACACACACACACACACACACTCATACACAAAACGGAGAGTGGTGAGGGCTTGGCTGGGCTAATCATTTGGGTCCATTCATCCATGTTTCAGTTATACACATAAAGGTTCAGACACGCCTTTGGTAGCTCTCAAAGCGGAATCTATGAATCAGTAATGAAGGCTTTCTCCACAGTCCCTTCTTACATTCCAAAGATGCAGTGAAAATGTAACAGTGGCACCGTGGATGATGTTTGTAAAGTTAGACACTTATTGACAAGACCCAGTGAGAGAAAAAACTCATCTTGATGTGAATTCATGTCGTATTTCTATATTTTAAGTGGGAAAAAAATATATTCCATTTTATTGGAGACATTTACACAGAGATATTCTTTAAATGGTGTACAACTTTTTCTTCACCCTTCTAGGAAGTCAGCTTAAAGTTTCAGAATTTAAAATCAGAAATTTGTCCCCATATGCTGTATTTTAAACTGAGGCGCATAATTCAAGCAAATCAGAGTGGGCCGTGTCAGTTATGAGAGTAGTGGGGTAGTAGCATTCTAGAAACAAGTCCTTGGGGAGACCGAAATACTATCTCTACTAGGGATATTTTAATGAATGGTAGTTGTACTTATAAAATGGCATTTCATTTTCTTTTTCTGATTGATTTAACTTGCACAATAATCTTTCCAGAATCTGCTCTCTCACTCTGAATCATCAGCAGTTCCTACCACCCATCAAGTTCACTCTACTTTTTCAGCCTCCAAGGCCCCACCATCCTTCTCTCTGTGGACGCCACACTGCTGGTGTCCACAGGACCATGCCAAAATACGCTTTTCCTGTATCTCTCATACGAAAGATTCCTTATTCTCAACTCTTGACCTTCCCGGTTCCTAGCAACGTGGAGAAACGGAGTTTGGCATCCCCCAAGAAAATCTCCGATTTAGTCATCAGTCAGTGCCTGCTCAGATGGGGCTCTTGCTTCTTCCCTTGACATGTTACTGTTCACTATTCGCCACCTCGGGGTCTAAGCAAAGCTTAATGGCGGCATAAGAAACGTACTTAATGGGCCAAAGAGCTAGCATAAGGGTGAAGGCTGCCCTGGTTTGATGCCTGGCACTGTGTGATCCTATGAGTACAACTGGGAGCAGCCTGAGCACAGAGCGGGGAGTAGTTCCTGACATCACAGGGAGAGGCCCTAATGTCTCCCCACCAATACTTTGTATGTGTTATTTTTTGGTTGCTTTTATTTTTCCTTTTGGCAGTTTGGACCAGTGATGTAAATCAAAGCATCCCAGGGAATCTCCCCTTCTTGACGGTAAAGATTCAGGTTCAGTAACACACACTCCTCTGTTATTCCTCAGGACTTACGTCTGGCTCTGTGCTAAGGGATCACTCCTGGCATGGCTTGGGGGGACCATATGGGGTGGTGGGGAATTGAACCCGGGTTGTCCATGTGCAAGGTAAGCACCCTCTCCACTGTTCCATCACTCAGGCTCATGAGTGCTTGTTTTTGCACACAAATAACTTCACATAGAGATATACGGTTGTGCAAACAAATTTCACCATTTTTCAGTGGTTTGAAAGAATTGTCTCAGAAATGACAAAATGTAAAGTAACATTTTTGTGCAATGACTGAAAGTTATCTTTGGGAACAATGGACACATAGCCGTCGGAACTGCATGTCAGTACTCTGGGTCGCATTCTGTTGCTGTTGTTGTTGTTGTTGTTGTGGTTGTGGTTGTTTGCTTTTTAGATCACACGTGGCAATGCACAGGGGTTGTTCCTGGCTCTGCACTCAGGAATTACTCCTGGCGGTGCTCAGGGGACCACATGGGATGCTGGGAATCAACCCGGGTTGGCCACATGCAAGGCCAATGCCCTACCCGCTGTGCTATTGCTCCAGCCCCATGGGTCACCTCCTGATCTGTACAAGATGCCAACCACTGGCCCATTTTACAGGTGAATGTCAGGAGCTCTCTCCAGAGGTGGTTCCGCATTTCAGTGTACAATGGAAAATTGGGTGGATCCTGTTGAATGTGAAGCTTCCCGGGCCCACACAGCCTAGGGAGATGCTGACTCAGGAGCCGGGGTTGAGGTGTAGGCAGCCAGTTTTCTGGGAAATATCTGAGGGATCCGGAGAAGCATTAACTCCTAGGTGACATGAGAGGGAATATTAGCCACTCTCTGCAGTGCTCAGAGGTGCTCCTGGCCCTGTTCTCAGGAATTACCCCGAGAAGTGCTCAGGGGACCATGTCTGTACATGGTCTGCACATGCTAGGGATTCAAACTGGGGCTGCTGATGCCCAAGTTCCCTGTCTCCTGTACTATTTCTCCAGGCCTGAGAAACTCTTCTTAATATTTCCCCCCAATTGGCAGGTGAGACCCCCTCCCCGCCCCAAGGGATTCAGCCCCAGCAGCTGGAAACCTCCAGAACTCAACCGCCGCCATGCTCACGGCCACTCTCAACATGCTCAGGCCAAACCACACCCACAAACGAACCTAGTCCTGGACCGCGAATGCAGCTGTGACACTTCCCACCACACACCCTACCCAAACTCCCGGAGAACCGCACCACATTTGATGGGGTTCAAAGTAGGAGGCAACCAATCTTAGAGGGAAATGTTATTTTTTTACAGATTTATATGTATTAAAGCACACAAGGCTCAGCTTTTAACAACAGGCTAGTGATCTCTTATAGAAGGGCTTAATGGCCCCCGGGTGGAATACAACAATCCTCACCCTCTTTTCTCGGAGTATACTGTTTTTGTAGCATTTTCAGTGGTTTTTCATAAGCAAACAATACAAAATATATTATTTCGGTTCTGCTTTGGGGCAGGGATTGGGGTTCGGGATGGAAACATCTGAAATATGGTGGTAGGAAAGTGTAATGGTGGTGAGATTGGTCTTTGAATATTAATTGTAATGAAATATTATGAACTACTTTACAAAATGAAAAAAAAATTTAAAAATATTTCCCCCCAATAAAGTCGTCCCTCCCCTGTTTCTTTATTCAAGAAATAATGTACTCATTCTACCACTAAAATTAAAAAGACATATAATTTTCTTTAAATCTTCAGTCTCAGCAATTTGGGGGGATTTTCTGATAAAATGTTCTTATTTTTTATTTTAAATTCCACTTAAAATCCTTTCAGGTTTCCACTTTCAGTAATCCTTGGAATTTATTTTTAAAAAATCTAGACTTGGGGCCGGAGCAGTAGGTAGAGTGCTTCCTTTGCATGCAGTGGACCCGGGCTCAACCCCCAGCATCCCACATGGTCCCCTGAGCCACACTAGGGTGATTCCTGCACGCAGAGGCAGGAGTCACCCCTGACAACCCCCTGGTGTAACTCCAAAACAAGAACAAACAAAAACCCTAGACATTTTCAAGAGACAGAAAGCAAGAAAGAGAGTAAGAAAGACAGACAGACAGAAAGACAGAGAGAGATAGAAAGAGAGAGAGAGACAGAGAGAGGAGAAGGAGAGAGACAGAGAGAGAGACAGAGAGAGACAGAGAGAAGTGCCTGCCATATAGGAGTTGACGGTGGTGGAGGGAGGGATACTGAGGCCACTGATGGTGGGAAATGTACACTGGTGAAGGGACAGGTGTTGGAACATTCTATGACTGAAACCCAATCATGAGCAACTTTGTAACTGTGTATCTCGTGGCAATTCAATAAAGAAATCAAATAATAAAAAAGAAAGATCGTTTGATACCAGCACGATCTCGGGTACCTCTTTGCAGTGAGCTGTACCCTGGTATTCTGGTTTCAAAACACAGGATGCTGTTTCTGTTTTTCTTGCCTAAACCAACAATGAAGAGTATGGCTTGGTTTCACTTTTTTTCTATTTTTATAGGCATTGCTGCTCTAAGGTTGATTACCTAGATTCAGCAGTTTTTCTCTATTTCTTGACAAACAGTCTTTCCTCTGTGAATTTGGCATATTCCGTGTCCGTGTTCCCAATGCTGCTGCAAGAAAGATCACTTATTCCAGTATTTGGTTTTATGTGAAACTTTTCTTTGTTTGGAAACTTTTGGTTCCTTTCTTTATTCTAAGTGTTCTTTAGTATCGCTTTATAATAAAATGCTTTCCACTGGATTTTTTTTAAATTAATAGTTTATTTTTAATTAGTGAGTCAACGTGACGGTACAGTTACAGATTTATACATTTTTGTGCTCATGTTTCTCCCTTACAAAGTTTGATAACCCATCCCTTCACCAGTGCCCATTCTCCATCACCAGTAAACCCAGCATCCCTCCCACCCTCCCCAGTCCCGTCTCCCCCCACCCCACACTGCCACTATGGCAGGGTATTCCCTTTTGTTCTCTCTCTCTGATTAGGTGCTGTGGTTTGCAATTAAGGTGTTGAGTGGCCATTGTGTTCAGTCTCTAGTCTATATTCGGCCCGCATCATCTTTCCCCCACATGACCTCCACTGGATCTGTTTAATCGTTATGTTTATTCATTTAAAAATTGATAGTATTCAGTCCAGTCCTAGGAAGAGTTTTAAAATTTCCTTGTTGACTGTCCCTCAATCTTGCTTCATCAGTGCCTCACTCCCACCTTGCCACACCTCTGATTTAAATATCCCGCCTCCTTTGTACCTGCCCTCCAATCACCTTCTCTCCCTTTTCTCCCAACTTGGCTGTTGATTTCCTTCACATTATCTTCCACTCCTTCTGTGTACTCTTCAATTCTGTGAAGACTCTTTTTCAATTTCGAAGAGTTCCTGTTTACTTTCTCAATGTTCTTTTTCTTAGGGCATCCTGTTCTTGCTGTAAAGATTTGAGAGTTCTTTTAAAATCTTCTTCAGATTTCTCACCAAGCAAACTTTCCAGCTGCCTCCTTGCCATCTATAACGTGCTGTGAAAATTCGGAAACCAAAAGGCAGATGGGAAGCTCTGAACGCCCAGGAGGCGTGTTGACTAGGGTCCTCTGTTGGAGAAGTTGAGGCTGTGCAGGACACCCCGACATCAGTGTCCACGTGTCTCCCTGGGCCTGGCGGAATCCCATCCATCCTGCCCACAGGACGTCTGCCTGACCCCTGTCTCCCAGCATCCTGGCATCTTGGTCACTGTGTTCACTTTCCCTCATCACCTCCGTCTTCAGCAAAATACCCCCATCCTAGACTTGTCCTGGTACCCACCGTTTTGTTCTCAAAAACAAACAATTCCAGTCTGACTGCAGGGGGTGGGGGTGGGGGATCGTTCTCGGGAGAGCTAGCAAAGAGGTTTAGTGGGGATGCTGGAAGGGGAAACGGGATTCTAACTTCTTAAATGGACTAGGAACCAGTTCTCTTCTATTTCCAACTTCCTTGGACCTTTTCAGGTCCCACGCGGGGCTGATCCCGGAGATTCTGAAAGGTCTGCAGTGGGGGGTCAGATCACTGCTTGATTCGCTCTGCTGCTGAGTGAGGGCTTCAACTTTCTAGGAACTGCCAAGTCAGCTGCGATTTTTTTTTTTTTCTCTCTCAGCTCTGCAGAGTTGAACATCGGCCATTGTTTCTGCCCTTCAGATCTGGAGCATTTATGAAGAAGAAGGAGAAGCACTTAAATTTTTGTATATTTCATCTGGCAACTTGAACAAGAGTCAAAGAACTTAAGGACTAAATTCACAGAACTTAGGAGCCAAATTGATTTGTTTAAAATCTGTGTTGTTCATTCACTCCCTTTCACCACAGGCCAAAACTTGATTTATTCATCACTTCTGCTTTGCTTATTAATTTCTGGTTTTAAAGTTATTACAGCCTTTTCATTGCTTGGATTTAATATTATTATATTGTGTCCCTTAAATAAATAAATAAATAAATAAATAAATAAATAAATAAATATTTTCTCCTGTTTAAAAATAAAAGCACAGGGGTCAGAGAGAAGTGACAGGGGTTAAGGTGGTTACCTTGCGTGCAGCTGACTCAGTTCAGTCCCCATCCTTGAGTGTGTTCCCTGAATTATCGCCCGGGGTGAGCATATTATCTGACTGGTATATGGAGGGGGAGACAGAAATAGCCCCCAATTTGTGCTCATAGGACCCCCCTCCCAGAGTTGGCCCCACCCCCTCAGTCAAGTTGGCCAGAAGTTCATTGTGAGGACCCTAGGTTGCAATACTGCTCAGGACCTGCAGTGCTGGGCTTACTTGGGCTCCCCAAAAAGTGCTCAGGGACCTCCATGGCTATACCTGGTGGTGCTCAGAGGACCATGGGGTTTTGGGAATAGAACAGGGGTCAGTGACCGCAAGCTAGGCACTTTTACCCCATCATCTATGGCCCCTTATAATTTTAACTTGGTGTGGCAGCAGTTTAAAAGAATAGTATTAAGTCTTTTTTTAAAAAAAATTTATTAGTGAGTCACCGTGAGGTACAGTTACAGACTTACAAACTTTCATGCTTGCGTTTGAGTCATACAAAAGTGCCCATCCCTTCACCAGTGCCCATTTTCCACCATCAATGGTCCCAGCATCCCTCTCACCACCCCGACCCTGTCACCTCCACCCCACCCCGCCTCTGTGGCAGGGCATTCCCTTTTGTTCTCTCTCTCCTTTTGGGTGTTGTGGTTTGCAATAGAGGCATTAAGTGGCCATCATGTTTGGGCTTATAGTCTGTTTTCAGGGTGCGTCTCCCATCCCGAGGGGACCCTCCTAGCACCCTTTACTTGGTGGTTCCTTGTCTATCTGAGCTGCCTTTTCCCCCAGCATGTGAGGCCGGCTTCTAAGCTGTGGAGTAATCCTCCTGGTACTTATCTCTACTAAAAGAATAGTATTACATCTTGATGGGATCATTTTTTGGTTAACATTTTATGTATTATTGTATCACCTAGATTTACTGATTATCTGAGAAAGTATAAGTAAACATTTTTTGGTAAAAAAATTATGTCAATTTGTAAATATTTCCTATTGATCCTATTTTTACAAGTTGTTTTTGCTACCTACACACTCTATAACTATCTTAGGAAGACTATTTAGGCTTAACTGTAAAGTTTATGTAGCACTATGGCAATAATTCTGTTTTAAAAATAATACTAGCATACTTTTCTCTTCTTTCTACATACCAGTTCAAAGTGCTCCTCTCCCAGGGAGCTGTTGGATGAGAGAATTATTAAGATTCATCTGTAGAGAAGAAATGCAATGAGGAACAAAGAGTCTTCAGTTTCTGACATTTAAATGGCATTTTGCAGTAAGACAATAAGCAAATCTGTGGGAAGTCTCTTGAAAACAAAGAAATGTCTCAATTCCTTTGCTTCTTTTTAATATATTAAGTTCTACGCCTGGAATCTCCTCTCTGAGTTCATAGAAAGCCATCTTCTCAGCCAAAATAGTTCAAAGTTTTGTTCAAAATTTAAAAATTAAAAATTTTTGGTTTAGCCCAGAAAGTTCAAATCAGGAAAGCGGAGGATTATTAAAGAGAGGGAGAGAGGTTCTACTCCTTCTGGTCCTGATGTAGGCAGGCAGATAGTCAGGGAAGGGCCCCATGACAATAAAATTTCTAGGAAGTTAAGCCATCTGGATTTACAAGGAAATTTCTGGGAAGTGAAGTCCTAAGGTTGACCCACTTTGTGGCTTCAGAAGACAGGACCTGTAAGACCTTTAGCAGCCGACTGAGGAGGCTGCACCCCTCCCCATGGAAAGGGGGCCTGAAGGAAAATCCTCAAACCCTCCCTTAGTTAACCTTACAGAGATTAATTCGATTAACCTCTGTGGTTCAGCCCAAAGAAGACTCCAGAACATTCCAGACCAAGTCAGCCTAAGAAGACCACCATATAAAAGCCTGTCAAGAGCCCATTCAAGGCTATCTCTGACCTTGGAGTAGCCCGGATTCTCTCTTGAGTGTGTTACTCTTTCTCTCTCTCTCCATCTCTCTCTGTCTCTGTCTCTCTCTCTTGCTTTCCCTCTCTCTCTGCATCTTCAAAAACCTCCAAATAAAATCTGTTTTGCTTCACTGCTCGTCCACTCCTGAAATTCTTTTCTTTTTTTTTTTAAAAATTTTTATTATATCACCATGTGGAAAGTTACAAAGTTTTCAGGTTTATGTCTCAGTTATACAATATTCAAATACCATCCCTTCACCAGTGCCCATATTCCACCACCAAAATCCCCAGTATACCCCCCGCCCCCCGCCCCCCACCCCCAACTGTATAACTGATGAATTTCACTTCATTTTCTCTTTACCTTGATTACGTTCCATATTGCAAAACAAAACTCACTATTGTTGTTGGAGTTTCCTCCCAAGAAAGACAGCCCTACTAAGGAAGCATTTGATAATTGGTTTTCCATTAAAAGATTGTATGTTTTCAGCTTTTAGAAAAGGTTGCGCAGCCGCATTAGCGGCTGCGCGGTTCGGATGTGTTCCAGTCCCGCAACCCAGAGCCGTGCTAGTTGCTGCTCAGTGTCACCAGGGCTCCATCTGGAGAAGGTGTACCAGCTGTACCTCCTCCGCCTGGATCCCCGGTGTTGTTGACCCGGTTTGGGGTCCGGAGCATTTTCTCTCGCCGCGTTGCTCACCAGACTGCCTGGCCTCTTCTCTCCTGAAATTCTTTTCTGCGAGGCAAGACAAGAAGCCTGGGTGAGGCCTGGCCCGACTTTCCTTTCCTGCAAAGAGCAAATCCTCAGCCCAACCTGAGTCCGTGGCTCCCCGAGAAAACGGGTGGCGGGGATCAACTCCCGTGCTGAGAAGACCAAGTGGACATCAGGTGTGGCCCGGCGGCCCCCGGGTGGGGCTGGCGGGGGGGCTCTGGCCCATGCTGAGCAGGGGCTCATGGCCGACTCTATCAGTCCTGGTCTTCCCAGCTGGGCCTCGGGGGGGCAAAGGCAGATCGTAAGAAAGTGACCGTCTCTCACCTTCCTGCCTCACATAAGCCACGTGTGGGGCCCATCGACATCAGGCCTAGGAAGTGTCGGGAGAGCAAGACCAAGGGGCGAGGGATACTGTGCCAAAGGAGGAGGCAGGCAGGTGCGTGTCCTGGTGAAATGTGTGAGAAGGGAATGCCGAAGCCTCAGAGCCCTAGGAGACGGGGCGGGGGGGGGGGGCAAGGTGCCAGCTTGCCACTGAGCAGGCAGTACTGTCAGGCAGCAGGGTCCCAATCGTCCTCCCCATGCTTCACACAGCCTCCCCTGGGCTGAACAACACCAGGTCCACAAGCCCAGGTGAGGGTGAAGACTGTCAGTAGATTGCTTAAACTCAAGCTAAGATGGGATTTTGGAACATCTATGCAATGGAATACTATGCAGCTGTTAAGAGAGATGAAGTCATTAAATTTGCTTATAAGTGGATGGATACGGAGAGTCTCATGCTAAGTGAAATGAGTCAGAAAGGGAGGGACAGACATAGAAGGACTGCACTCATTTGTGTAATAAAAAATAGTATAAAATGAGACAAACACCCAAGGACAGTAGAGACAGGGGCCCCATAGTGGGAAGCCTGTCTCATGAGCTGGGGAAGAAGGCAGCTGGGATAGAGAAGGGATCACTAAATCAATGATGGAGGAATCGTTCCGGATGGGAGATGTGTGATGAAAGTAGATAAAGGATCAAACATGATAGCCTCTCAGTAGCTGTATTGCAAACCATAATGCCCAAAAGTAGAGAGAGAGTATGGGAGAAAATGTCTGCCATAGAGGCAGGGGGAGGGTTAGAAAGCGCGAGTACACTGGGGACATGGGTGGTGAAGAATGTGCACTGGTGGAGGGATGGGTGTTTGATCATTGCATGATTGAAACTCAAATATGAAAGCTTACAACTGTATCTCACGGTGATTAAATAATAAAAAATTTAAAAAACAAGATGGGAATTGGAGATAGAGAGATCAAAAGGGAATACCCTGCCACAGAGGCAGGGTGGGGCGGGGGGTGGGGGAGTTGGGATTGGGGGGTGGGAGGGATGCTGGGTTTATTGGTGGTGGAGAATGGGCACTGGTGGAGGGATGTATTTGCAAACATTGTATGAGGGAAAAAGAAGCTCGAAAATGTGTGAATCTGTATCTGTTCTCTCATGGTGATTCACTAATTAAAGAATAAAATAAATTAAAAAAAAAAGAATCAACCTAATCCACTTAAAAACAATGATTCTCCTTCCCTTCTGCCAGTTCAGTGACTGAAGCCAGATTTTTGACGCCTGGGAAAAGAGTCAGGGTCCGAATTTATTATGGGAAGCATCTGTAAAAGAGAACCGGGTTCGCTTCCTCCCTGTTAAAAAGCAGCAATGAATAAAGTCCTTTGTAATTAAAAAAAAAAACCAAGATGGGAAACTGGGAGCGGGTTGTCAGCCTCAGTGAAATCCAAGCAGTGGGAGAGGCAGCTGGGCTGTGAGAGCGCCAGAAGCAAGTGGCCTTGTCTCTTCTAGAAGCCAAACCCAGCGCCCATCCATCTACCTCTCAGCAACCCCAACGAGCCACCTCAGGTGACGGTTGTCTGGCTCCTCGAGGGCAGAATGGCTGGCCTCGTGCCGTGCCGCAGACCTCACTGTAGAGAGGAACAAGAGGAGGGTGACCCCTGCACCATGAGGCACCTGGAAACCCACTCGAGCCTAGAGACTGTGCAGGTGATTGTTTGGAACCTCTCAGGATCCAGTGAAACAGAAGGAAACTCAAGGAGGCTCTTGAGTTTCACACAACTCCACAAGAAGGAAGTCTTGTTCCGCCCTTGGGCGTGGCAGGGAGCAGAGGAGTTTGGAGGAGCCCAGCTGCGCCTCTGGAAGATTCTGACTGAGGATTTGGGCTAAGGCTGCGTTTCATTACTCATCGTTGGGTTCTGTGTAATATTTTGTATAAATTTTGTTTTTAAGTTTGAACCCATATGAAAATATATCTCGGGTTTTGAGTTTTGAAGCCATATTTTTTTTTGTTTTGTTTTTGGAAGTTACATGGTTGGTCTGGAAATGTCGTTCCTTTGCTATCAGGGTTGACAGAAGTTTAGTCTAGCATGAAACTCCCAGAAATGTTTTTTTCCTCAGAAATTTGCCAATGGGAGCACATTGCACTTGGCATTGGGTTTTGCCAGTGAATATTCTGACGTCAATCTGATTTTCTTTCCTTTTTGTAGGCAAATCATAAGCTGTATTTATTTTAGAAAATGCTAATTTTAGCCTTGGAAGTCAACGGTATATTTTGCAGCTTGTCTTGAATTTTTCAGTAATCCCGTCAAACATTTCTCAACACCTGACTCAAGAGTTCCTCTCACTGGTAAACCTGAGGAGAGCGTCAAGTGGTGCTTGCTTGTTTATCTCTTCATTAAATCATCACAGTCACATTAGTCTACTCGATCCATTCCTAGCCCTCCAACTTCGTGCTTCCAGGATCCTGTTGACCTACTTTTTCTTTCTTTTGGAAATCTGCTTCCTTGGTTATTTTACTGCTCACGACAGAAGAGCTAGTTCCCCCTGTAAATCATCATTTCTACTTAAAGGAATGTTTTCATCAGTGCTTCTAATAGACCAAAAAAAAATTTTTTTTAAATGGGTGAGGATGGGGAGCGAATGCAGCTGTGCTCAGGGCTTACTATTGGCTCTGTGCTCAGGGATCAGTCAAGGCAGGGCTTGGGGACTCTGTGGGACTCAGAATGGTTAGCTGACTCGGGTTAGCTGAAGAGAAGTTGATGTGCTTTAGGCTGCAGGAGGTACAAGGTTGGGAGTATGTGGTGCTCACGTTGGGAAGGTCATTGGAACTAATCTACTACTTACAGGTGACCTGAGATATCCAAGTGGGCTGACAGGGGCACTGCGTGTGCAAAGGGGATTAGAGGTACAGGTACAGGCAACATGCTACATGGGCTGGGGTAGAACCAAGGGCAAGAGAGGCCTTGCTCTGCTGGCACCAAACGCACTTCTCTACATGGCTTGTCCAGATTACTGTTTTACATTGTACCTGAAATTAAGGTCAAGGAGCCCCTTTCTTTGGTAGGACAGGCTGCAGAAGGAGTGTACTGTGGGCCACTAGCATTAAAGAATGGTGAACAACAATGCAAAAAGTACCCACTCGATAAAACTGTTGAATGAGCTCCCAGACCCCGGGATGTGAAAGAGTTCCTCCTGAGATTCCCACTAGGAGCGTCTGCCACCAAAGTTTGACATCAGACTGGAGGGTGAAGGAAATACAGCTAAAAGACTGAGATCCCTTGTACATACACAGGCTGAATTTGAAGCAGCATCGTTAGCTGCCATGGCCACAGAGAGTTCCTCCAGCTTCGAGGCTTGAGACCTTCTACAGGCTGACAGTTTATACACCCCAGCCACACCCTAGCCCTAACCTCCACATGTGATATCCTACTGCTGAGTTAAGACCTACTTGGGGGTCTGAAGCGATAACACAGCGGGAAGGGCGTTTGCCTGCACATGGCCCACCCGGGTTCGAGTCCCAGCATCCCATATGGTCCCCTGAGCACCACCAGGAGTAATTCCTGAGTGCAAAGCCAGGAGTAACATCTGTGCATCGCCAGGTGTGACTCAAAAATTAAAAAAAAAAAAAAAGACCCACTTGGCCCCTCAAGGGTATCCACTGTATTCCAATATTCAAAACCTACTGGGCTCTAAGCTAAATTCAAGCCAACTTTCCTTCAAAATAAAATGCACAATTTTACTGCAACCCTAAACTTTTCTTTTAAAAGACACTTTGTAAGTCTATAACTCAAATGTTTAGAGATGAAACAAAATTTACCCACCTACCGCCTTGCCCTCTTAAATAATGTCAATTTCTCTTGGGTTTCTCAGCCTCAAAGTTTTGGGATCTTGGGCCTCTCCGCAGCTGCACGAGCGTGAATCCAGACCCAGCTAAAGTTTTCGGCATGGGCAGCTCCTCGAAGAATGTCTCCAGCCTGAGAACTAAGCCGTGGCCCCATGCTCGCCCAGGGGGGGAAAGGTATTTCACCTCTTCCTTGCTGGGGGTGAAGGGTGTGGTGACCGCCATATTATGACGACCACAGATGGGGTTTACAAGCTTGTAATGATCCAATATATGGAAGAAATCTCCCTGGACTTAGTTGCTAAAGTACAGAAATCCAAAACCGCGCAGCCATTATCGCGGCCTCATATCTCTTCACAACAGGTCTGACTCTAGTGGGGTACTCCTAACAATAATAGTGAGGTTTGTGTTTAAATATTGAATGTAACCAAAGTAAAGAGAAAGTGAAGTGAAATTTATCAGTTACAAGGCGGGAGGGGACTGGGGGGGGCGGGATGGGAGGTGTACTGTGTTTTTTTTTTTTTTTGGTGGTGGGATATGGGCACTGGTGAAGGGATGGTTGTTTCAGCATTGTATAACTGAGACTTAAGCCTGAAAGTATTGTAATTTTCCACATGGTGATTCAATAAAATAAAATTCTTAATAAAAAAAATCACATAAGTACACATAAAAAAAAAAGTGTTGGTGATCTTGGTGGCACACCAATCAGCTTATCTACTCATTTCCTCTTTGACCATCTAGGCAGAACCTGATCTCTTGTCATCATGTTCACAAACATCACCCCGGTCCATCATTTTAACCTGGAAGTGGTTGCAATATCCGGAGAACACTGTAGTGAAATTAGACAGCGGGGATTTAGAATGGTTCAGGAAGCAACTTTTCTAAAGAATGCCTTAGCCTGTGCCATTCTCTGTTTTGGCAAGTGGATCTCCATTCCACTTGGAATGAAGGTCAAAACCTTTTCGAAGGTCTGCATAGCCCTTCTTGTCCTTATTTTCCCTCCAGCACCTGCTTTTCTCTCTATCTCCCTGCTTTGCACCAGGGAAGTTGGCCTCTTGTGGCAGGCACGGGGGTCACACTTTGCAGCTCGTCAAACTGTCTTTGCTTTCTGGAACCTTCTTTCCCTAATAGAGGCACAGCCCTCCACTTCCTTCCAGCCCCATCTGCCTCAGTGTCCCCTTCTAAACTGGGCTATGCTGAGCATCCTATTCCCAGTGACGACTCCCATCCCTCAACACACCTCCACATGCTGAACTGCTTCCTTTCCTGCAGTCTCTGTTGTGCATTTGGTTCATTATGGCTTTGAGAACAATTTCCAAAGCTTTGCTTTTCTTGGGGCTAAGGATTTTTTCTTTCTTTCTTTTTTTTAAAATCAATTTTGTTCACTGCTGAGTTTAGAGTGTCTAAAAGTTAACCTGACCTTGAATTGGAGCTGCAATACAGTGGGGAGAGTGCTTGCCTTGCCTGTGGGCAACCTGGGAATGTTCGATCTCCTAAGCCGCACCTTCGTGATCTCTGAGCACAGGGCCAGGAGTCAGCCCTGAGCACAGCTGGGTGCGGCCCCCAAACAAGCAAAGCATATAGAAGATAGACACTCCAGTATGTGTGAAGATGCATGTGACATATGGCTATGAAACACAACAAAAAAATCTATGAAACACAACAAAGGCAAATTCCTCTTAGTTTCCCTATTTCCACTACATTCAATCTTTAAAACTTCAAAACTTCAAAAAGGTTTGAGGCTGGAGCGATAGTACAGTGGGGAGGGCGTTTGCTTTGCACATGGCCAACCTGGGCTCAATTCTTGGCATCCCATATGGTCTCCCAAGCACCGCCAGGAGTAATTCCTGAGTGCAGAGGCAGGAGTATTGCCAAATGTGACCCAAAAAGCAAAAAAATAAAAATAAATATTAAAAAAATTAAAACTGGTAGGTTTAAATAGGTTTAAAATTGGTGGTTAACATGAGATACCACCTCACACCACAGAGACTAGCACACATCCAAAAGAACAAAAGCAACCGCTGTTGGAGAGGATGTGGGGAGAAAGGGACCCTTCTTCACTGCTGGTGGGAATGCCGACTGGTTCAGCCCTTCTGGAAAACAATTTGGACGACTCTCAAAAAATTAGATATTGAATTCCCATTTGACCCAGCAATACCACTGCTGGGAATATATCCCAGAGAGGCAAAAAAGTACAATCGAAACAACATCTGCACATGTATGTTCATCGCAGCACTGTTTACAATAGCCAGAATCTGGAAAAAACCCGAATGCCCCAGAACGGATGACTGGTTGAGGAAACTTTGGTACATCTATACAATGGAATACTATGCAGCTGTTAGAAAAAAGGAGGTCAAGAATTTTGCAGTTAAGTGGATGGGCATGAAAAGTTTCATGCTGAGTGAAATGAGTCAGAAAGAGAGAGACAGACATAGAAAGATTGCACTCATCTATGGTATATAGAATAACAGAGTGGGAGACTAACACCCAAGAACTGTAGAAATAAGTACCAGGAGGTTGACTCCATGGCTTCGAGGCTGGCCTCACGTTCCGGGGAAAGGTCAACTCAGAGAAGCGATCACCAACTACATTGTAGTCGAAGGCCATGTGGGGGAAGGGAGTTGCGGGCTGAATGAGGGCTAGAGACTGAGCACAGCGGCCACTCAACACCTTTATTGCAAACCACAACAGCTAATTAGAGAGAGAAAACAGAAGGGAATGCCTTGCCACAGTGGCAGGGTGGGGTGGGGGGGAGATGGGATTGGGGAGGTTTACGGGTGGTGGAGAATGGGCACTGGTGAAGGGATGGGTTCCCAAACTTTGTATGAGGGAAGTATAAGCACAAAAGTGTATAAATCTGTAAGTGTACCCTCACGGTGATTCTCTAATTAAAAATAAATAAATTAAAAAAATAAATAAATAAATAAAAATAAAATAAAATAAAATTGGTGGTTAAGATAGAGGAAGGTCCATTATGACAACATTATTTGGAAATCATCACTCTGGACAAGAACTCCTTTCAGAATCTGTATTGCAAACCCAAATGCCTAATGTGAGAGAGAGAAAGAAGAGAGATAGACAGACATACGCACACACAGAGAGAAAGAGAGAGACACAGAGAGAGACAGAGAGACAGAGAGGTGTCTGCCATAGAAGCAGGCTGGGGTGGGGGGTATTTTGGTGGGTGGGAAGGAAATTGGGGACATTGGTGCTGGGAAATTACACTGGTGAAGGGATGGGTGTTGGAACGTTGTATGACTGAAACTCAACATGAACAGCTTTGCAATACTCGATCTCACGATGATTCAATAAATTTTAAAAAATTGGTAGGTGAGGCATGGTACACAGACTGGGAACGTTCACTTAGCAACACCCCAGTATTTTCTGTGGGTGAGGAACGGAAGCCCGAGCCACCCTGTGCAAATGCCAGTGTCACACACACTGCACTCACTCTCAGGTGAATCAAGGGATGAACTGCAACTCCAGGATTTGCTCTTGTAATCCTGTCCTCCATGGCTGCCCTTAAACGTTTTTTACTACTTACTAAAGATGCCTTTTGTCTGGGTGAGTAAACCGAGACTAAACCTTATAGAATTTTAAAGAAATGTCGAGAGGCAATTTACAATTCTACAGTGAGTCCCCGCCACTCTTCTGGAGGTGAGTCTCTTCACATTTCAGAATCCAAACCCAAACGCCTTAAACTCCAAATGCCTTGCGACACCTAAACAAACTTTCTTCCCTTCTGCTTTTAGTCTTTGGCTCATTTATCTTGAATAGCAATTTTGCCAGTTACTTTGTGTCTCAGGCTCTAGCACAGGAAAAGCAAGAAGTTGGCTGAAGGCAAGTCAGCACTTGGGAAAAACTCACATCAGAACTGGGAGGAAGCCAGGGATGAAACAAAGTCTCCGACTTCTTAGTTACTGCCCTGACGCCCATTGAGTGGGACTCACTGGCCATAGATCTGGTTACCTAGCCTCCTGGCTTATTTATTTGTCTATTTATTTATTTGTTTGTTTGTTTGTTTTTTGCTTTTTGGGTCACACCCAGCGATGCTCAGGGGTCACTCCTGGCTCTGCACTCAGGAATTACCCCTGGCCATGCTCGGGGGACCATATGGGATGCTGGGAATTGAACCCGGGTCGGCCGCATGCAAGGCAAACACCCTACCCGCTGTGCTATTATTCCAGCCCTACCTCCTGGTTTATTTTTAAAAGGTGTGGGCAGGTGCTAACAAAAGTGTCGAAAACTAGCACCAGGATTTTCAAAAGAATACTACACAAGCCTCTGATTGCACTAAATAAACATAACATTTTTGTATACAGTTATCTTCCACTTTTTAAATTTTGTTATTTCCGATTTTGCCTTATGGGTCCCATCTGAGCGATGCTCAGGGGTTTACACCTGGCTCTGCACTCAGGAATTACTCCTGGCAGTGCTCGGGGAACCTTAGGCTCGGGTCTGGGGATGTTCAATATTTTCTCCATATATAAATAAAGTTCCTTATCCCGGAGGACCATATGGGATGCCAGGGATCGAACCCTGATCGGCAGTATGTGAGGCAAACACAGTGCCTGCTGTACTATGGCTTCTGCCCCAGCTCTTTCCATAGGCTGACAGAAATTCAAAGAAAGCTTTTTGCTGTTACCACTAACAGGGCATTGGTTTGGCGGCAGCAGCCTGGGGGCAGAGTGCAGGGGAGTTGCTGTGCAGAGGCTGTGCGCATCTAGCCCATCATTCCTGCCCGACTCTCCGAGAGTCATGCAGGTTCCAGGTGTTATCGGACATATTTTGGTAGGTTATGCTTGGATCTGGTGATGTTCAATATTTCCCCCATATACTTAAACGGTAATTTCTTTCTGCAACTTTGCATCATGAAAAATTCATAAGAACACCATATTTTCAGATAAAAAGGGAAAGCTTCTATTATGCAGACATCTTTATGTGGTTATATATATTTTCTCCTAAGCCAAAGGAGAAAGGAAGTATTTAGCATTCTGATGATACTCAGCAATGGGAAATTAACTTATATACACAATGTAATGTTGTTTTTAATTTTGTGTTTTGGTCACACCCGGAGGTGCTGAGGGCTTACTGCTGGTTCTGTGCTCAGGGATCACTTCTGGCAGGGCTCAGGAGATCAGATGGGGTGCCAGGGAATGAACAGGTGTAAAATTACGATATTTATTACTAGATGGTTTGCCACTTGAACTAAAGATCTAGTAATCTGTAGCACCAGCTAGCTACTTCTTTTATTCTAATGTCACTGGGAACATACACAAGTGGTCAGTGAACACATGTATACATATATACCCATATGCACATATACATACATGTGCAATGGAATTTACATAAAAATGGACCTCAACAATGTCGATTTCAAAAAAAGTTTTTCAGTCATACTGATGAAAAAAAAAACAGGTGGGAAAAGGAAATTTTAAGGAAAGACAACAAACTTCAGAATATTTTAGGAAGTTAGTTCAAAGAAGGGAAAGCAGTATTACATGTTTCAGTTTATAAATCAAAATTTCCATGCAATAAGCTAATGGAACATAATTAATAAGGCCAATATGAGGTTGTGTCCATAGTGTCATAAATGAGTGCTATTTAATTACTGGATTGGAGTAAGGTTAGCATTTACTGAGGACTTCCGGCCAGCTACATGCTGTTAATGACAGCAGGCTACCAGCTGCTCTTTCGGACAATTCAGTGACCAAAATTTCTCTGCTCTGCCAAACCACAGCAAGTGTGGATTCGCCATTTGCCGTCCAGACCTGCCACTGGATCACAGTTGAGTCCTAGGGAGAGGAGCACTTAAGCACTGTCTTCCCGTTGTTCATCAATTTGCTGGAGTGGGCACCAGTAACGTCCTCCCCGCTATGCTATCGCTCCAGTCCAGGAAGAGTACAGGTTAGAGAAAGGAATGGCAACAGGCTGCACTACCACACTTGGGTAAGTAGCAATTACTGCGACCAGGGTTGGGAGGATGGTAAGAAACAGGGAGACACCTCCAAAGGGAAACGCAGTTGTAGCTGGAAGGGGAGCCTCCTCTCACCATCATCAATTTCGACTGTCAGGACCTTTCGGGGTTTCCTTGTACACTTTGATTTTAACCAGAGCACTAATTTTGTCTGAATCTTGATTTCAATACAACACATGTATTTTATTTGCTGGAGTAAGAAGAGAATATGGATGGCTCATTTCTGGGAAATAGCCCCCAAATCAGGCAGGTGTGGGTATTTGTGGGTATTTGAAATTGGAAATACATTTTTAGGGAAGTGACCGTTAGACCAAAGACTAAATCTCATTAGAAATAATCTTCGCCATTCAAAGTACATGGTAACGGCCAAGACAGTTATTCATAGCGCTGTTTGGTTTTTAAGTTACAGCACAAACATGCCAGTTTTGTCAACCAGATCTCACAAAATTGTTTCACAGCTAATGTTTCTCAGGGAAGTAGTAAACAAAAAACTTAATCCAAACAGTACATTTTTGATTAAAAAAACCACAATACTCTTAGGCTCATACTAACGGGATATGGGTCTCTGAGCTCTGAACACTTGGGTTCTACTCATTTTCTCCTGATGGAAGAAATCCCTAGCTACCGTTCTAAGGCCACAGTTTGCCCTAAGACTATGAGGACACGACTGCTGCTCCCTCTCCCAACTTTAAAGACCCACTAATGACAACTGATTGGCGGCATAATCACAGCATACTTCAAACTATACCCATAAGTAGCTTGTTAAATGGCCCAATTTGTCATCAACTCCTTGATTTATCAACGTTGCCTTAACCAGCTGAGGTATGTGCTTTAAATTGTCAAAGAAAAACACACTTGCATATCTCACCAATGTTCTCTAGTGAAATTGGAAATTTGTTCTATAACATCTATAACTTAAAGGGTTCTCAAACAAGGCACACAAAAGAAACCACCTTAAACCTGCTAAACCATAATCTACTGTCACTGTCATCCCGTTGCTCATCAATTTGCTCGAGCAGGCACCAGTAACCTCTCCATTGTGAAACTTGTTACTGTTTTTGGCATGTCAAATACGCCATGGGTAGCTTGCCAGGCTTTGCCGTGAGGGGAGATACTCTCAATAGCTTGCCAGGATCTCCAAGAGGGGTGGAGAAATCGAACCCAGGTCAGCTGCGTACAAGGTGAACGCCCTATCCGCTGTGCTATCGGTCCAGCCCAAACTATAATCTACAGGAAGCATAACTTATTTTTAAAAAACTTTCCAATTAGGGAATACAGATGGGTATTTAAAAAAATCAAAATACTTGCCCTTTTCCCTTTTTAAATTTTGAGACCATTTTTGAAGTAGCTCAAGCAAGATTGGATACTATATTTCAAAACTAGACAATATTAACTTTGACCAATATAATACAAAAAATGCTTTTCTTTGTATTGCAAAGTGACTTTGCAGGTCAATTTAATAGTATTTGTTGTTTTGGTGCTTGGGATGAAACCTGGGCAAAGCAGTCATTCTCCCACCGAGCTACAAGTGGTTATTACTTAATTCACGTCAGTTTTTGGAGCTGGGCTATGTTCAGGGGTTACTCCCGGCACTGCTTGGGGGACCTATGGATGGCAGGGACTGAGCCTGGGTTGGACACGTGCAAGCTAAGTGCCCTACCCATTGTACACTGCTCCAGCCCCTATCTTTAAAAATTGCGAACGATTGCAATATGCATGTTTTCTTACCTTTAAGAACATTCTTCTTACTCTCCAGATTTGTCTAAACCTTTGTTAATTACAGTAGGTTTTCCAGAGTTCCACTATTTTATGTCACATTAGTTGCCTCATTTTTGAACTATCGTGGGACTTTGGAAAGGTTTTGTCTTCCCTCTTGGCAGCCCCCATTCCCCCACAAACCTCAGCCCTACGCTTTTTAGGTTAAGTTTCTCTTTTGGCCTACAATTCTCTTACATTAAAAAGTAATGTCATGGTTACTGTTGAAATTCAGAAGATGGTGTAACAATAGAATAATAATAGTGGATAATACTCATCAGTTCTATAAACAAGATAATGCATATGTATAATATACGTGTAACTGAGGATACTACCAGTTTTCTTGTGCAAGATAAATTATCTAGGACATATTATTTAAAACAAATGAATGCAGGTTTTTACCAATGTACCACAAAAATCTTCTAAATCTAAAATCTATTTGTGAAGTTCTGTACAGCCTTCAATTACTGGTGCTGCATGAAGCCTCATTAAAAGCACATTTTGGAATCAACAGGTTTGGGACAAGTTCCTGGACCCCTATTAACTTAGCTGAATTTAGTATGACTCATGTCATTAAGTCTAACTATTCTAGGATGTTGTGAGAATGTTTTAAAGTCAGTTTTTAACACTGTGTAGAACAACACAGCAGTTGGTTTGTATTTTCCACCCTTTATACCTAAGTCTTATAAAAACATTAACCCTTTTTATCATCTTATTACCAATAATGCAGCACAAATTTTAATTTCTTAAGTTTAAAAGTGACACAGATGTTCATTCTGAGACTTATGAAGTGCCCACTCACCACATGCCAAACATTTAGGAATCACAACTGCATGATCTAGAAATTCAGTAATCTTAATTCCCCACCCCCCCCACTATATATATACATACATATATATACACACACATATATATAAAATCAACCTCACTTGTTATAATCAAATAAAGGGTGACTTTTATTAGATCAGAAATTAAATCAGAATCTCAAACGAACAAAGTTATGATACTGTTATTGATTTTGAAGACCGTTGGTGATTCTAATATATCCTCAGGGTTAAAAATCACTATTATCAGTGAAAATGAATGGAAAAGATCCACTTAGCGGTTCTTAACCTTGGCTGGGTCTCATTAACCTTACCCTGAAAAAACCTCCAATGCGGCACCGTTGGGAAGGACAAGTAAAGAAAGGCTTCTAAAATCTCAGGGCTAGGATGAATGGAGACGTTACTGAGACCGCTAGAGAAAATCGACGATCAATGGGATCATGATGATGATGATGATGATGAACCTTGGCTGTATGTTAAAATTAGGAGTTTACAGAAATCCTAACAAATAACCCTTGTCTTAAATTGGAATTGCTGGATTGAGGACCCAGGGACCTTGGAAATTAGAGTACAGTGGGTAGAGTACTTACCTTGCATTCAGCCGACCCAGGTTTGATCCCCAGCACCCCACTTGCCCCCCCAAAAATCTCCAGGAGTGATTCCTGAGTCAGAAACAGGAGTTACCCCTGAGCATAGCTGGGTGTAGCCCCCCAAACAAAACCAGAAAGAACCCAGGGACCTATGACCTTTCAGAGGTCACAGGTGTTATTACGTGCTGCTCTCAGGCCGAGGAATACAGTTTAGATTACCCGAACCCCCGTTCCTGCTGCTTATATCCACGGTATAGCATCTTTTCTTTCTTTCTTCATCAAGTCCTTCCCCGAATCCCATAGATTTTTCTCCCACTAGAATATTTCTCATTCGTTTCATTGCTGGCACCTACACTATAATTCAGATCTTGAAGAGATACTACTCTTTAAAAAAACTAATAATACTCTCTTAGCGAGAGCACCGAGGGCAGGGCGTTTGCCTTGCATGTGGCCGACCCAGATTCGATTCCTCTGCCCCTCTCGGAGAGCCCGGCAACTATCGAGTGTATCCCACCCACACAGCAGAGCCTGGCAAGCTAACCATGGCATATTTGATATGCCAAAATCAGTAACAAGTCTCACAATGGAGACATTACTGGTGCCCGCTCGAGCAAATCAGTGAGCAGTGGGATGACAGTGATAGTGATATATATAATGTGTGTGCATACATACATTATGTACAGTCTTACACAGTATTTGAATACTTTACCTGAATGCCCTAATTTGTGTTACAAAAAATATACAAAGCTAGTTTGAGATTCTCATAAACTTTTTTTTTCCTAATAACTATTTTTATGTGGCCCTGAGTTCACTTAGACCCTAATGTTTATCAAAAGAGTCACTTAAGGGACTGGAACATAGATGGCAGGTGAGGCCCTTGCTTGTCTTGCATGCAGCTAACCCAGGTTCAAATCTGGCACCCCCATATGGTTCCCGTAGAACCACCAGGAGTTACGAGAACTGAGTGCAGCTCCAGGAGTAACCCCTGAGCATCACCAGGTGTGTGGCCCCAAATAAGAACAAAAACTAAATATGTCCGAAGACAAATTTGGGGGCTGGATAGTATAGGAGTTAAGTCACATGCCTCGCACATAGATGAACTCTGTTGCCACGTGGATTCCCTGAGCACCCCCAGACTGGCCTGGATTCTCAGGTCCTTGCACTGAATTTGCTGACCATTGTGGGGTGTAGTTTTGTAGCTAGAAGCTTCACCAACCACCAACACTAATAATGTTATATTGTAATAACATTACAATATTAATGTAAATATTTGTTACATTAATACGAAATGATTTTTTTTTTTCGGGTCACACCCGGCGATGCACAGGTGTTACTCCTGGCTCTGCATTCAGGAACTACCCCCTGGTGGTGCTCAGGGGACCATATGGGATGCTGGGAATCGAACCCAGGTCAGCAGCGTGCATGGCAAATGCCCTATCCACTGTGCTATCACTCCAGCCCCCCAAAATGATTTTTAAAAAAATTATTCTAGGGGCTGGAGCAATTGCAAAGCAGGTAGAGCATTTGTCTTGCACGTGGCTGACCTGGGTTTGATTCCCAGCATCCTATATGGTTCCCCGAGCACCTCCAGGAGTAATTCCTCAGTGCAAGAACCAGATGTAACCCCCTGTGCATTGCTGGGTGTGACTCAAAAAGAAAAGAAAAAAAAATCTATTCCAGCTGTTCATGTTGTTCCTAGAATTTCCTTCATGATTACCTTGTTAAATTCACTGCCATTCTTATTATCTCTCGTTTTTGGCTACTCCATTTTACCTAGGAAAGAAAAGATGCTATTTAAAAACAGGATTCTAACCATTTATTCAAACAGGTAAAGCTGTCACCGAGATTCCAGAATAGCAGCATTACTGGTTATTTATACTAAAAATAGATACCAGCAAACCTAATAAAAATCCTTCGCTACATACTGAGATGCTTCATATTATTAAAATTTAATTTGCCTTACTACATACTCTAGGTCTTCATGTAAATGAGGGACAAAGTAAATGATAAAATTATACATAGTAAATAAAGTCACTAGGACACAGGGGTCAAATCTACTAATGCCTGGTTCTGCCAATTCGTAGCAGCAATCCTATCAAGCAATACAAGTGTTCAGAATAAAACAAGGCACTCAGAACAGTGTTAACTGTGTCCGACACATGATGATAAATACTTAAATGTTATACTAGTTTAACGTTTCAGTGATGGTTTTGTGCTTTGGGAAATGGCCTAATACTTTTACTACCTGCAATGTTTTCTTATCATGAGTACAAAATACCAGTTTCTAGAACAATACACTAAGCTATGTGGTCTGTACTTTTTTGTTTTTTAAATAAGTAACAGCTTTCTCCCAGGACTGAGATGAACCAGTTAACTGATAATTCAGTAATAGATAATCCAATAACAATGCATCAGACAGCTTATAAAAAAGACTATATAAAAACTGAGTCTCAAATTACAAGTTTTATTTTTGTTTATGTAGGAAACAAAAATAAAACTGCAATACCAGTTAAAGGGAAATGATTAAAACTGTAAACACAATCAGCATGATCTAAACTTCTCAAAATTATTTTCTAAATGGAGGAAGCAAAGAATACTTAGCAGAACACGAGACAATGTCAATGAAGTAATTTTCTAGAGATGGGGCATACTCTTAACATCAATGGTTGCCACTTAAGCCTATCTTAACACCCAATACACATATCAGGGGCACAGGCCATCTTGGGACTTTGAAACTAAAACTTCTCACAGAGAAAGCTCATCGGCATTTTAAGGACTTGTGAGTGGTACGTGTCAGACCTACATAGGTGATTCTAATATACTGTTTAAATTCTAATATACTTATCCCCACCTCTTTTGAAAATTCACGGACATGAAGAATTCTTGCAATCACAACCACATTTTATTTTTGAGGCTGTGTGCTCTGTAACTGCAATGAGTTTTCCATCTTTAAATAATAATATGGCAATTCAAAATAAACACTGTTCTGGATTTGAGAATGGTTGAAAACTGTAATATAACAAGTGTTTAACAAAGATTACATCGTTTTTTGCAGTTGGAAAACTGTTCATCACCCTCCTTAAAATTCAAGTACGTCACCAAAAATTGATTCACATCAGACAGGAATGACTAAACAGGTTAGGATGCATTGTTCTTTGAAATTAAATAAAAAACAAAAATAACATTACTTGCTGAAAATAAAAAAGGTAGGTAAAAATTTACTCAGTGGCATGAACTAAAATACTTATGAGCTAAACATAAACATTAGGAGATCCAAGTTTGTTTTTAAATGCAAATCTAAACTCAACTGCGGGTGAGATATTTTAACATGTAAACTTTAGAAGCATAAATATCAAATATGTGCTCCAAAATCAAATGTGCACATAAATGTATCTCTAAACACTAGATCTGTATATCCACACTTGAGACAACGACATAAATTTAGTTTTTACTGATGTTAATAGCTTGAATTAGCACTTAAATGTATTTAATGTTTCATTTAGTTTTTCAAATAAAGTTTCTGTATCTTTCATAATTAACTTCACAATTTCATTTCCCAAGGTGTTATATAAACATCATTTAACTGGGATTTGAGAGCAATGAAAAAAAGTTCTAAAACCTAAAATATCAGTATCTTCCTGAAGATACATTTTGCCATAACAGAATACCAAGAATACCAATTATGTAAAAAGCAGGAAAGTGAAAACCTGTTTTCCAAATTACACCCAAACTACTAGCTCTCACGCTTGGTAAAAGTATCCTGAGAATAATGTTCATGATAGTTCTCATCTGTACCTTAACTGCATAATGGAAAAGTGGAAAACGTAGAGATTAAAGCATAAGGCTTATAATTTCTACAGTGCAAATGGAGACAAAATTAAATTCAGCAAGAACATATCTGCAAGTGTGAAAGTCAAATTATAACCCAAGACGCATGGGGAAAAATATTTATATGGAGTTTTTAATCCATATTAGAATTCAATCGTCGTAACTTGACCATAAATTTAAACAGATACCATCTTTCGAGACATACATTCTAATAAATGTACCAACAGAACTGATAGTCAACGAAGAATCAGTTATTTGAACTTATTAGTAACATTTCGTATTTCTATTCAACAGAAATCTATAGTGGTTTGCCCCAATTACATACCTGAAACATTGTCTTATAAAAACAAAATGAAATAAAATTAAATTAAATTGAAGATAAAAATACTCTGAAGTTAAAATAAAGCAAATTATAAATCTTGGCAGATCAGATAAAAAACATCGGTGAAAGTTGGAAGCACAGGATCATTGACATCATCTTCAGCACAAAGCACATCTTTGAAAACAAGAGACGATGACTCTTGTGAGGACAAGAACGAAATACCCAAGAATCATCAGATCTGAAAAATATAGCTTAATCATTTTCCAAACGGATGTAAGAACTGAAGATTTTGTTTAAAAATATCAAGGTAGCCATACTTATTGCATCTTTAGAATGCATTTTCAAACAAAATTAATGGTGCACCCCAGCTTCACCAAAATACACATTTGAGAAGGAAAATCTGAAGTTATTTATAAATAAAGTGTAGATTGCGTGTGCTTTTCAAGGGGCGGAATTAAATATAACCAGCTGCCAACTTTGTGCTCTGACATACTTGAATTAGTGGGTACGTGTATACTAAATTCATTTATTTTTGTCTACAATAAATGAAATAAAAACACCACCCTATACAATCCACTATTAGCAGTGAGTACAACAGCAAAAAATTATTATACAATTTATACATACTAAAATATTTTCTTTTTATAGAGATAAAGTGGAACAAAACCTAATCAATATAATACTTAATTTGGGAAATCTCAAATTACAATAGGGAAAAACCAAATCAGGGTGTGTAGTGAGCCCAAAACAAAGGTTCCTGGTCATAAGGCTATAAGATTAGTAAGTGCAAGTGGTAGAACAAAGCATGCTCAAATCGTATGCTTGGGTCTTTGTATATTTATCAAACGTTCAAATTAAACAAGACTAGCTAAAGAAATGTTTGAAGCAGAGCAAGATAATTGGGAACTGTGTCGTATCTTTTACCATTTTTGTTACCCAACTTATACAATGCGCAAAGTGCTAAGCAACACTACAAAAACACATTTACATCAACACTGAAGACCTGGGGAAATGAAATCCAACAATTTTATTTTAATGAGCTGTATTTTCTAAATTTTTTGTTTTATTTTTTTCCTGTTTTCATACAGTATTGAAAACAAAACGCGGCACATTCACATTTTCCCGAGGAACTGTAAAGATGATCTCTACAGGGATAAACGTTGTAAAGCCTGAAGCTCAATCAATTGATGTTGAAAGCTCTCAAAGGGAGTCCAGGCTTGATCTGAATGGTCTAGAACATGTACTGTAATTTAATAGAAGAGATGGTCGTCTTAATATTTAATGATTTAAAAGAACTTCCCAGTCCATGCGAAGAGTACAGTCCAAGAATAAATCAAATTTTTTAACGCATTTTATGCTACGTATGTGTATACTTTGCGATCCTCAGGCGTTCGTGCCAAATATTCTCTCTCAATAAGTCCTTCAATACGTTTCTTAATAACAACTGGACTTGGTAAGAATCGTGCCTTCAACTGTTGAGTTACCTAAAAAAGGTTAAAGAAAAAAACAAACCCCAACATTAATTCCTACTAGACAAATAATTCTAGCACAACACATCTACATAAGATTTCTTTATCTTAATGGAACAGTAAGTTCTTTTTAAGACTCAGATCATACTTTAGTAATCTGAGTACCATAGTTAAAAGTACAGAAAATTTTGAATGTTTTGTTTGAAAACCTAATGTACGGTAAGAGCATACTTGTTGTGTGAGAATATGACTACAAATACATTAGTAACTGATTTGGCTGGAACACAGTACTAGTATATTCCTTCTAGTTTAACCACGTCAATGCTACAATCCACCAGCTGCCCCCTGCCGCACCCCCTCCCCATTATTCTTCCAATTCACAGAATTTGGGAAGCACATGTTTAAAGCACAAACTCTGGGTCTTTTAGTACCTTCAAGTTCCAGCTCTTGACCTTACTAGCTCTGCTGTTCTGGGGCAGTTACTTTTAACTTCATTAAGCTGTCCTGTATATCAAATGAGCTAATAGGTGTAGTACAGTGATGCTTTAAAATAGTACCTGTCACTGTATTTTCTTTAACCACTGTTGCCATTCTACATATTTTATCAGTAATAATCAGTAATAAGTTAACCTCAGCAAAAATGAAACAGTTAACCTCCCTTTGACTCTGACTCATTCGTCATTTCTGATACCACACTTTTGGGGCTGTGGCGGTGTGTCTCTCTGCTACTGCTGGGAGCCCCAGGGGTCACTGCCAATAATGTGTGACCTGGCACGGAGAAGCTGTGCCACTTGAGGCATGCCAGGCGCAGACACAGGAGAAGCTGGGGAGGTCGCTAAGCTACACCTGATATGCTCGGGGCAATGGAGGGCCCGAGATCCAACTGGGGACCCTGGTCCTTATTAACATTCTTCACTGGCAGTATAGGAAAATACGCAGAGGTAAACTGACCTGTTCAAGTAGTAACTGAGCCAGTAGTCAGAGATTAAAACCTGAACTGTTCTGCCCCCAAAGTCCATACTTTTCCCATGAGTCTACCCTGCCTTCTTGAAGACCACGCACACGTAAAAAAATTGAGTTTTTCTTTAGCTCATTTCCCAAGAGCACAATCATTCTTTGAAACCTGAGACTTCACTATTTTGTTCTCCAACTAAACTTTTATAAACCTTCAGTATCAATGAGCTTCCCAGTACTGTCACTCCCTGCCCTCAATCCACGTGAGGTCTCTCATCTCTGACTCCTCCTCCCATATGATTATCAACTTCCTCTAACCTAATCATTTTCTTTCTTTCTTTTGGCTTTTGGGCCACACCTCGTAGTGTCAGAGGTCACTCTTGGAGGTGTTTGGGGGACCAGTGTATGGGATGCTGGAAACAACCAAGTCTGCCGCAGAGTGAAGCTGTAGTTTCCAAACCCTTTATGTAGACCAGTCCCACAGGTCTGATATACCCACTGCCTGCTCTGCACACTTTCACTAGAACACAGTCACACTTATTTACATTCCTGGGTATGTACAAAACAACACAACAGAAACCTACGTTGCTACTCTGTGCTATTGACCAACTCCACACAACTGTGAATTCAAGTTAAGTTCCTGAGTGTAATTTTTTGATATATCTCAAATTCTAGTTTCCTTACGTTCCTAACCCTAAGCCCTATAGCATAACTCTCTATATATTCTGTATTCCACGGGGGACGAGGAAACACGACACGAACCATTTCAGTTTGAAATGCCCCAAATTTCCACATCTTACAAATACCCATCTGGACTTGTATATATCCTTGGTTCCCCGGCCTTTGTTCTGAGGCAAAGGTATTTTCAGAAACACGTGTATTACAAATTTACTAGCAATCTGTGTCCTATTAGTAGCTCTGGTCTGTAGGTAGCACATACGAAAGGTTAAAAATCACTGCTCTAGGGGTCACAGACATAGTACAGCAAGTAAGATACTTAAACACAGCGAACCTGGGTTAGATCCACACATAGTTCTCTAAGTACCACCAGAAGTGACCCTGAACACAAACCCAGGAAAGAGCCAGCTACGGGCACAGCTGGGTGGAGCCCGTCTCCGCCCCCAATTAACCCCCCCCAAAGTAAACAAAATAAATCAAGGCTCTTAAATAATTCTCATATTTTTAGCCAGGCCTGGTACATCAATGATCCCTGTATCTGCCACTCCCCCGCCCCCAACTCTCCCAAACTGATGGTGCTGAGGAATGAGCACAGAGCCTTATACATGTAAGGCATGATTTCTGTGACTGAGCTTAACACTGGCTTTTGTTTTAAGCAATTTTCCTCTACTGAGTATCTTTTCATCTAGAAAAATAAACCTCAACTCAATTCTGAACGATACATTGAAGAATAGATGGTTTTGGATTAGAAACCAAGAGAAATTAAGTGTGTGTGTGTCTGTGTTTGTGCGCGCGTGCGTACGGAAACCCTCAACTCCACATTTTATCTTCTAAGACTACTCGCTCTGCTCTTTCCTACAGCCAACATCACAAAGGACAAAACCCTCGCTCTCGATGATTCAACTCCAATTACTTAAGTCAATGACATTAAATGTCCACTGTTACCAATCTAATGAAAGCATATGGAGAAAATGAGACAATCACCTTGCTACGGTTTCTTAAATACTTAATTTGGTCTTTTCAGTTTTTGACATTGCTGACTACTCATACTACTTGTAATTCTCTTCCCAATTCCATGTGACACGTGCCAACATATATGAAAACTGACATGTGTGAAAAGCAGCACATCTGTTTTCCATTTCTCATTGTGCAGGTCACCCTTCAGCCAACAAAGCAAGAAACTGAAAGTCACCCTAATTCTTCCCTGTTTTTCAGCATCAGTTAATCCTGTCGAATCTATTTCCCACCTGTCATTATTCACCCTCTACCAGTGTTTTACTTAGGCCTGATCCTCTTCCCCCCCAACGGCCTTCCAGTCCTCTGTTTCCTCACTTGTAAGGCAGCAACAATTATTCCTCGTAAGAAGCAGCTTTGGAAGCTGGACTTGCACTGCATGCAGCCAACCCAGGTTTGAGCTCTGGCAACCCATAGGATCCAGAGCATGACCAGGAGTAGGAGGAGGCCCTGAGCACAGCCAAGTACGCCCCAAATTTAAAACAAGCAAACACTTTAGGTTCCATGTGATAATACCCCTGGTCTGTTCTCTATGCATATATAAGCTCTTGAAGCGTTTCATTATTAGATGCCACTATTATTTTTTTATTACTTTTAATGGAGCTGGTTTGTTTTGGGGTCACACACGGCTGTACTCTGGGCTTGCCCCTGGTGGGGCTCCGAGGACCATACAGAGTGCTGGGAGTCAGCAGGAGCGCAGGGCGAGCACTTTCCCTTCTGCTGAGCTGTCTCTTCAGCCCCTACGTGCCATGTTTTCCGTGTGTTGCCTGGCCGTGGTCTCCTAATTTGAGAACTAGCTTCGTACAGTACTTCTCCAAACTGTCAGTGTTCGCTGCTGCTTCCCCACTGACCAAGTCTCCGTGTGTCCTTACCTCTGCTACTAACACGTTGTGCTGCATCTTCTTTCTAGATTTCATTATCCGGACTATAGCAGCTTCTATCTCATGTTTTCTGTCGTCATCTACTTTCTGCCTAGTTTCTTTCCTTTCTGGGTCAGATTCACCTTGTTTGGCAGCAACTGAAAACAGAAACAAAGACGTTAAAATCAAGAAATTAGCATATAACTTCAAAAGTAATAAAAAATTTACTTTATAAGCAAAATAGTATGATTTAGCCCGATCCACAGGACAAAGTCTATTTCAATTTGAGTATACTAATAAATCCAAGTAACCAGTAAACTGTTTAGTAACAAAAAATTCTGTCATTCTAAATTACCATTTTTTTTAAAAGAACCAGAAGCTTAATTTTACAAAGATAATGAACTAATTTTATTTTTGTAAGACAAATGTGTTTCTTGCCAGAAGAAAAATGGTAGCTAGATTTCTCTCTCCCTTTTCTGGCTTTTGCGCCACACTAGGAGGTGCTCAGGGGACATATGGAGTGCCAGAAATTGAGCCCAGGTCAGATGTATGCAAGACAAGTGCCCCACCTGCTGTACTATCACTCTGGCCCCAGTAGCAAAGTATCTTTAGCTATAAAACTGGTGGCATGTTCCTGTGTCATAAAGTGTTACTTTATCTAGTATTTTATCACCCTATATCCAAGTTATACTTTTACTTTCTAAAAGTAGCTAAGATAACACCTTCTATCTTATTAGCTCAAAATATGACTAAAATCTCCAAGACTCTATAGGAGGAAGTATGTTATAGATAAGGTTCAGCCAGATTTCAATAATTCAAAATTGCCACTATATTGTCAGTAAAGGAATTTCGATTGAGTAATTAACTTGTACCTCTCACCAATTACCTAACAATTTCCTATCATGCATCTTTTTTCAATGACAATCAGCTGATCATAAATAAACACTATATTCCAATTTTTAGGAGGTTTACTGCTCTATGGTCTTCAAGGCAACTGCTACCAAGTCTCTCTCCTACAACTGTGTGCTCTCTTTTAAGGAGGAGAGGAGGCTAGAAAAATAGAACAGCAGGTAAGGAAGATGCTTACTTGCATACCTGTAGTCAATCAGCACTACAAATGGTGCCCTGAACACTGTCAGGAGTAATTTCTGAGTAAAGAGCCAGGAGTAAGCCCTGAGCAGTTTTTGTTGTTGTTGTTTTTTTTTGGGTGTGCTAAAAAAACAAGAACAAAAACAACAACAACAACAATAGGAAAGTAGAAGAGAAAGAATGGTAGTAACTGGCTTGTAATCTGGTCACCAACTTCTGAAATCTCTAGAAGTAAAAATGGGAGACCTTACAAAGAACCATCTGGAACAGCGCTGATTCAGGCAGCGGCACACCCACCACCAGCCGACTAGAGATTTTGAAGATCGCCCTGACATGTACATCCATGAAGCCCTTTCTAGAATCCTGAGGTAAAGAAAATGGCTTTAAACACCTTTTCAAGTTAAAATATTTTAAAAGTAAATTAAAAGAGCATTTACACTATTAAAATACAAGAAATAACAGTGCCTTTTCTTTCAAAAAGCCAGTGTCATAAAAAACAGGAGGGGCCAGAGAGACAGTGAAGTGGGGCAGGGGCTTAGCTCGCGCATGGATGGCTCAGGTCTGGCCCCTGGCACTCCATATGGCTCTGACCCCCGAGCACAGAGCACAGAGCCAGGAGTGGCCTCCAGGTGTGGTCCAAAAGTCAAAAGAAAAGGTTAAGAGGTACTGGTTAAGAATAAATAGAAGCAAAGAGATATACAAATCAGTGTATGTGAAAACCTTGATTAAAACCCTGATCTAAAATGTAGGAAAGACATTTTAAGAAAACTGAGGACACGTAATTATGGGCAGTATATAGACACATAATTATTCATTTTGTGTTAGTGCTATTATTATTATTATTATTATGTGGGAAAGTAATTCTAAGGAGACGTGTGAAGTTTTTTTGTTGTTGAAATATACCTGCAAGTCAAACTAAAGCGCTGAAGCCAATATATCCCTATGGAGAGGCAGGGCAGGGGAGTGAGCAATGCTCAAGGAATGTGGGAAAAACATGACAGGGGATGGTGACACTGATGTCCACTGAACACTACCACCATTCTCTTTAAATTTAAAATATTAATGATAAAACTAGGGAAGAAGAGAAGAAAGGAAAATGGAGGGGCCCCTCCCAAGCAGTGCTTAGGAAGCCTGGAGAGCCACTCACAAGGATACTGGGCCAACTGGCCAACCAGCCTGGCCAAGTTCAATGCCTGGGCCAGGAGGTGCTGGGGTCTGTTCTGGGTGAGGCCAAAGGAGAGGGAGAGAAGGTGGGAAGAAGGCAGGAGAGGGAAGAGGTGAAGAGGAGGAGAAAATGTGTGTGCAGGGGGGTAGGGGGGAGAATGGAAAGGGGCGTCTCAAACATTTTTTTTTTTTTTTAAAAAGGCTAGGTGCTTCAGATATATCTGACCTGGTTCTAAAGAAGTATGAATCTAAGACAAACATATATTTGGTTCTGGGTCCAGGCACTTATTTCAAAAGAAAAAATTGTATTTGGACACATTATAGATAAAAAAAAGTGTGTGACCACAATGTTTACTGAGAAAACTTGACCATGCACAAAGTGTGAGTAAAAACAATCTAAGGCCATCTGAAACAAAGAATTATATATATAGGATTTTACAGCTGTAAAGAACTCCAATATCATTTTCTTCATTACAAAGAAATATACTACTTTTTTATTTCTATGTAGACACACTCAAAACATAAAGTAAAAATCCAATGAAGAGAACTTTTCAAATGATAATATTCCTGACATGGGCATGAGAATCTGGAACTAGAGTCACAGCTGCTTAAATAAAGATAACAGATAATTCAGATATTTATCACCATAGACTTTCTTCCAAATCTATGACAGAGTAAGCCATGCTGTATCAAACTTGACATATGCTTCAAAGTATGTCCCATGTTTTGCGCTGGGGTGGGGCAGGAGGGAGAAGTTACTTCATTGTCTGTGCTTGTTAGTAGAGCATTTTTTTTGTGTGTGTTGCTGTACTTTTTCAGTACCAGGATAGAACCCAGAACCCATACATTTGAGGCTGATGTTCCTGTCCATAGTAAGTGTACCTATATAGTATCCATACGCAGCCAAACTTAGTAATGAAAATATAATTTTAGCATGTGTGCTGCCAAAGCGAGCACAAGTAATGAAGATACAACTATAAGACAAAATGGTTTTACCCCAATCACTTTGCTTCGCAATGCACACATCACTAACTGGCATGAAAAAGGAAAACAAAAGTGTATATAAAGTTCATGAATAAATATTTATCATGCAGTCAATAGTTTAGTGCTGAAGTAAAACAATGAACGTTTTAATAAATAATATGGATTCATATTAAACTATAGTCATCTAAAAGGATCTTAATTTTAAAATGTTATTACAAGATTATTCAGCTGCAATGGATCAGATGGTACTAAGAAGCTATATTACTTTGAAAATACTGTATTACTTTGAAAATCATTGTTCTAAACACCAGCAACGGTTCTCTCTAATTCCCTTAAATATACCGATAACGTATTTTTCAGACTTGATAAATAACTATGTCCAATAAATGTCTATTACTACTACCAATTTTCAAAAGGGTTGTACAAAACTTATGCTGAAAGTAAGTTAAGGACCGTTTTAGTCTTAGTTCTGAGACTAGCCTAATATTTTTGAAACGTGAATATCAAAACAGAAACAGTAGTGGGGCTAGAAGTTTTGCATGTATGAGGTCCTGGACTTGATCCTGGCATCACAGGGTCCATACTGGGTGTGGCATGGTGGGACATTGTGATATCAAGTACCAGCAGGCCTGACACTGCCACTACGTGCTCCATGGCAATAACAACTACAGTTGCACCTACACATTACATTTTAGAAAACTCCCAATTCTGGGATTTTTATAAACTGATTAAAAAAAAAGATATCCATTAACTGCTAGCTTAACCAGTGAAAAACAACTATTTTATCAATGCTAATACACCCATAAAAAACAGTAACTTATAAGCAGAAAAACGTATGAAAATAAATTTGTTCACAGTATGAATTAATTTTTTAAATGCTTGCTATACTTGGCACTCAACCACACTTTAGCAGAAACACCAAAAACTTGTCTTGTTTCTTAATCCTACACACTATGCCATACTAGAAAGCAGTCTTTGAGCAGCAGAAAACCAACAGGTAGAATTTTAAGAGGAAAATATGTAATTTGGAGATGAAAATTTTATTTCAGATACCGGTTTGAATCTTGACTCTGTGTAGTTTGGAGGTGAACTGGTCATTGACTGTGAATATGTGACCGTTTTCGATTTCCTTGGACTTGGGCTCCTTCGTGAGTACCCGCTGTGTTGGCTTGCCACAGGCGAGGGACTGCAGGGCTCTGACAAGTTCTCTTTCAGGGATATCTGTTTCTTGCTGAATTTCCTGAAATTCCACCAAATTGATATCATTAGAGTTAAAAAAAAAAGTTAATGACCATAGGAGAGGCAATTCTAAATATACTTTACATGAGGTGATTAAGGAAATAATTTACAACAAAAAATTCCCTGGTTATGATATTTATATTATTTAAACAAAACCTGACATTATCTGAACCAGAAAAAAAAAATGATTTAAATTACAAAATAATGAAAAGCGGTCTTTTTGTTTCAGAATATAAAATAGTCTAAAACCATAACCCGCAGAGATTAGGTAACTACTTTAATAATGAAGTAAAAATAAAAGTGTTAACCAATAATCACAAGTTTTACAATGACTTTAATTTCCTTCCAAATCTATCCATATTACTTTTCTTTCTTATTTTTGCTTTCTGGGTCACACCCGGCGATGCACCGCTGTTACTCCTGGCTCGGCACTCAGGAATTACTCCTGGAGGTGCTCAGGGGACCATATGGGATGTTGGAAATCGAACCTGGGTCAGCCATGTGCAAGGCAAACGCCCTACCCGCTGTGCTATTGCTCCAGCCCTGTGTCCATATTACTTTCTGCTAAGCAACTTTTGCTTCAGAACAAAGGAGTGCAAAGTGTATAATATACTATTATGCAAAGTATATAGTTTAAGCTATCCACATTTAGTGCTGTATGATTAAACTTTTTAAAAATTCCTAATACAAAACATGAAAGAAAATTGGCAATATGTTCTGGTGCACACTTGCTATTCTGGTTTACATTCTATAGCATTAATAAATTACAAATCTGAAAACAAGAGCATTTCAGGAGACAATTAGTGTGTAATTCATAAATTTAGGAAAGGGAAGGAGAAATGTGAATTTTAGTGATGATGAAGATTCCTTTGCTCCAACTGATATTTCATATATTCACCCATTTTGGACATTTAAAAAGCTACAACAAATTAAATAGGAATTAAGAGAATGTTGCCTGTAACTGTTCTAATAGGTGTTAAGTGACTTACTGACATACTCCACCGTTTCATACATTTAAAAACTATGAATAACTTCGGTTGTGATATTTTTATATCACAACCTGGGTTTGATTGTTGGCATTACATATGATCTCCTGAGCAGTGCCAGGAGTGATCCCTGAGCACTGCTGGGCGTAGCCCCAAAACATAACACAAAAACATAAAAACTGTAACTTGATTATTTCAATTTGTACTTTCATAGCCATAAACAGAATCTCTCCTCCCTCCATTTACAGGTTAATTTTCTTCCCTGTCCATGATCTTTTCATTTTTTAAAAAAAATTACTGTTTGATGCTTGTTATGTGGTATAATGTATAAATTTTTAAAAAAATTATGGTTTTTAAGTTTAAATTAGTTTTATTCTTCTGTGCTTTTTGCAGTACTTTTGAAAGAGGCCCCTCGGTCATCAAAATTATAAAACTATTCCATGTTTTCTTCTATCAGTTTTACAGATTTGTTTTTATCTTTTTGAAATTTAATTCTGTATTTGATACATGGAACTAAGGTTCCCATACAATATATACTGCCACTCTCACAAATAAAGAATTATACTATTCAGATTAGGATGAAAAGGCAAATTTATCAAGCCTCCCACCTCCAAAATCCATCAAACAAAAATGCCTGGGTTAGAGATAGACTACAGAGGTTAAGACATTTGCTTGTACAAGGCCACAGTCCCCAACAGTGGTCTGAATCCTGGTACCCATGTGACTCCTGAGCACTGCCAGGTGCAGCACTATCCCTCCCTTTAACTCCTGAAGATTCCCCAGTCAGGTACTTCCATCCTTTTATATTCTTGTGCTTTATAATGTGCTTGGCTTACCACCCTTAGTTAAGAGTGAGTCTAGAAAGGCTGTGATTCTTGTCAGAATGTTCTTTAACTGGGTCAAGGAGAAAACTCATGAGTGAGGAGACCGGTTTCAATGTCCGGCACAGTGACATGCCTAAGAGCTGACAGCAGCTCACCAAAGTCCCCGAGAGCAGGTGAGCACTAGCAATGCCATTCCAGTTGGACCTAGGAGGGCAGGGCCACCCGGGCACCTGGGAGATCTCACCCGCTCACATCTTTCCCCTTATATTCGGCTTAATTCTGATTTACAGAAGAGCTTATTTATTTATTTATTTATTTATTTATTTATTTATTTATTTATTTATGTGGGTCACACCTGGCGATGCACAGGGGTTACTCCTGGCTCTGCACTCAGGAATTACTCCTGGCGGTGCTCAGGGGACCATATGGGATGCTGGGAATCGAACCTGGGTCGACCGCGTGCAAGGCAAACACCCTACCCGCTGTGCTATCGCTCCAGCCACCAAAAGAGCTTATTTTTCAAATGAACTTCTGGGAGAATGGCCTCATAGTTTACCAATTTTGTTCTGTTTTTGTTATCTATGAATTCTGCTCCTTTTTCTTTTCTTAGCTAAGACCTGCAGAATGAAGCGGGGCAGCAGTAGCAATGGCAGGTAGCTTAACATGTCTGAACTGTGATGGAAAGATGCTGGCTGCTGGGCTTGCCGTTCTTGTGTATCTTTCGAATGAACAGAAGCCCACTTAGTTATGACTTAATTACCAGGCAATACAGATAGAGTCTGCATGCTGGAATTTAGTAATTACTAACGTTTGGTTCTGGAAAGGGGCTGGATGCTGGCTCGAACCCCTGGGGACTCATACTTGGACATGGCTTAATTAACACAAATCGAAGCATCAGTGTGCTAACCAATTATTTTCAATACTAAATCACATAACTTGCACTTGAAAATTAAGGCTATTCTTCAGGCAATAGCACTGCAGCACGGTCCTCTCCTTGATCATCGATTTGCTCGAGCGGGCACCAGTAACGTCTCCACTGTGAGACTTCTTGTTACTGTTTTTGGCATACTGAATACGCCACGGGGACCTTGCTAGACTCTTTAGGCAATACACATCTGAAATTATGTAAGAGCAAATTCTTTTGATTTAGCACCATACAAATATCTTCACATTCCCGGTGGTGTCACGTATAAAATTTGGTCATCTCTCAATTTATTTATTGCGTAAGTGCTAGTGACTATTAAAACAGATCTAGGAGGGTAGCAAGGGGATAAATGGGAGGATCTTGTGAGACTGGTGGAAAGAAATGGAAACTATGGTGGTGACTGTGTTTGGAATGTTGTACAGAAAAAATTACTAATAACAGGACTGCAAATCATCATGCCTCATAAACACCTAAAATTCAGGAAAAAATTTTAAAGGACAAATTAAATTTTAAAATAACTTAATCTCTTAATTTCAGACTTATTTCTATGTTTACTTTTACCTGAAAATTGGTTTTCAGTTAAGAATATGGGGGGGCAGAGAAAGCCGCCAGCCCCAGGAACATCAGAAACGAGCGCCAAACCCCACACTGGCATTGAGGCGACCCGCTGCTTCCTGCACAGATAAAGCAGCGTGTGGGCGTGGACGTAGTTATGTCTCCCTCTCCCAGCATTTTGGACTCACAGCACAGCCACCATTACCTAATTCTGAAGAGGAGATCCTGGCTATCCCAATCGCATTAGGCCAACAGTGCATTAGCCTATTCCAATCAAAATACTCCCCCCAAACACCGAAATAAAAGTGAACACAAAGAACTGAACAATCCCAAAGAAAAAGAACACATCTCCTGAAGCCACACTAGTGGCCCCACGTCAGGCACAGAGGAGCACCAAAGAGGTGGTATTCTTAAAGGTGGGAAAAAAAGACCATCAATGACCAAGTCCATCCAGAATCCTCCCTTGAAGCAAGAGTCGGTCATTGATAATGAACTGAAGGGACCCACCTCCATACTACCACATAACATGAAGAAACAGCGCCACCGCCACCCCCCCCCCCGCAAGGAGTGGATGAAGAAAAGATCCCTGAAGCCTAATCAGAAAATTCCCACAAATATAATCTCTCAGACAAAGAATTCAGAGATAAAATGTTGAGGATGTTCAACGAACTCAAAGGGTGGAACAGACACCCAGTAAATTAAAGGAGGACATGACAGAAACAGTGGAACAGACAGCCAACAAAATACAGGAAGAAATGAGAGCAGAAATAACAAAGCTACGAACAGAAGTGTCATGAATAAAGGATTCAGTAGATGAAATAAAAAACTCAGTGGTTGCCCTCAACAGTAGAATGATTACAGCCAAAGACAGAATCAGTGAGTTGAAGATGAGCTGCAGGAAGCTTACCAGCAACAACAAACAATGGGAGAAGACCTTAAAAGAGCCCTAGGGCATGATTCCAAGAGAAACAACATAAGAATCATAGGAGTACCAGAAAGACAGGGAGGCAACCCCAATGAAAAAGCCACAGTTGAAGAAATCACTGCTGAAAAGTCCCCAGGGCTGGAGAATGCAGATACCCAGATCCTAGGAGGCTGAAGGGTGCCACTTAAAAGAGACCCTAATAAAAAGGCTCCAAGACATATCATAGTCAGAATGATAGATGCCATGGACAGAGACACAATACTGCAAGCAGCAAAGTCAAAGAGGGCAATCACATACAAAGGAGCACCCCTTAGAATTAGAGCAGACCTATCAGAGGAAACCCTCCAAGCCTGAAGACAATAGTGGGATATAGTAAAAAAATGAAATGAACACTTCATCAAGACTACTTTATCCGGTTAAACTCTCACTCAAACTCGAAGGAATGATACACTATTTTGTGGATAAAAAACAACTCAGGACTTCATAGGCTCAAAGCCAAACTTAAAAGAAGGACTAAAGGAGCTCCTGTAAGACAAGAAAAACTCCAAGCACAATAAACCCCTACTGAAAGATGGCACAAAACTGCATGACAATACGTCAATAGTCCAAATGCACCAATTAAGAGACACAGTGGCAAAATGGATTCAGAAACTGAACCCCAAATTTTGATGCCTACAAGAAAAACATCTGAACAGTCAGAGCAAACAGACTCAAAGTCAAAGGATGGAAAAAAATCCCACAAACAAATAACTCACTCTCCCAAACAGTTTCTATGAGGCACCTATCTCCCCAATACCAAAAACAAAAAGACAGCACAAAAGAAGAAAATTACAGGCCGATATCCCTGATGAACATGGATGTAACAATCCTCAACAAAATATTAGTAAATAGAATCCAACAATTCATCAAAAAGATCATACACCATGACCAAGTGGGATTTATCCCAGGGATGCAAAGATGGTTTTACATTCGAAAATCAATCAACAAGCTTTGTAACTTCTCGCGGTGTTTCAATTAAAAAAAAAATCATTCAATATAATCCATCATATCAACAAAAGATAAAAACCATATGATCGTATCAATAATGCAGAGAAAGCATTTGACAAGATCCAGCACCCACTTATAATGAAAACTCTCACCAAAATGGGTTTTGAAGGAACTCTCCTCAATATAGTCAAAGCCATCTACTACAAGCCTACGGCAAGCATTATCCTCAATGGGGAAAAACCAGGAGCCTTCCCTTTAAGATCAGGGACAAGACAAGGTTGCCCACTCTCGCCACTTCTGCTCAATATAGTACTTGAAGTACTTGCAATAGCGGTTAGGCAAGAAAAAGATATTTTACGCCCTCAACCCACCCTCGGCACCATCTTGCCACAGCAGCCAGCAGTGAAGAATCCGGGTCACCGGGCACCACAAGCCGGACCGGGCCAACAACACCGGGGTGCCAGACAGAGAAGGTGCAGAATCTCCGCCTTCTCCAGACGGAGTCCCGGTGACACTGAGCTTCTACTAACACGGCTCCAGAATGTGGGACTGGGATATTTCTCCAAACCTTTCCTGATATACAGAAAAAACGCTGAGGAACAGCTCCGCCACCCCTGAGCGTCCATTATCCCATAGGCACAGAAACCAATTGCAGAACGCAGCGGCTGCTGGCAGACATACTTCTGGACTATGAACTAATAGGGCGATGAAATGAACAAACTTTCTCAAAGAAGAAATCTAAATGGCCAAAAGGCACATGAAAAAATGCTCTTCATCACTAATCATCAGGGAGATGCAACAACAATGAGATACCATCTCATACCACAGAGGCTGGCCCGCATCCAAAACAACATAAGCAACTGGTGTTGGCGTGAGTGTGGAGAGAAAGGGACTCTCCTTCACCGCTGGTGGGACTGCCGATTGGTTCAGCCCTTTTGGAAAACAGTATGGACGCTTCTCAATAAATTGGAAATTGAGCTCCCATTTGACCCAGCAATAGCACTTCTGGGAATATATCCCGGAGATGCAAAAAAAATATAGTAGAAATGACTTCTGCACTTGTATGTTCATTACAGCACTGTTTACAATAGCCAGAACCTGGAAAAAACCTGAGTGCCCAAGGATAGATGACTGGTTAAAGAAAATTTGGTACATCTCCACAATGGAGCTGTTTGTTAGAAAAGATGAAGTCATGAAATTTGCATGTAAGTGGATCAATATGGAAAGTATCATGTTAAGTGAAATGAGTCAGAATGTGAGGGACATACAAAGATTGCACTCATTTGTAGAATATAAAGTAATAGAATGGGAGATTTAACACCCAAGGATAGTAGAGATAAGTACCAGATTTGCTCCAAGCTTGGAAGCCGGCTTCACAGGCTAGGGGAAAAGACAGCTCAGATAGAAAAGGGACCACCACGTAAAGGGTGTTTAGAGGGCCTGCTTGGGATGGGAGATGCCTGCCGAAAGTAGACTATAGACCGAATACGATAGCCATTCAAAACTGGCATTGCAGACCACAGCACCCTAAAGGAGAGAGAGTAAAAGGGAATGTGCCTGTCAGAGGCAGAGTGGGGTAGGGCTGGGTGGCATGGGGGGGTGGGGGGTGGGAGGGTTACAGGGAACACTCAGTTCCCAGTAACTGATGATAGAAAACAGGCACTGGTGGAGGGATGCTCTGCATCAAGAGCCAGGTTATGGCCCTGTACACATGTCCCGACACTGCCAGGGGCAACACCAAGTATAGACCCCAAAACAAAGCCAGGATAAAAAAAGCAGTTATTTCACAGTTTTAAAAACTACTAACTCGTTAGCTTAATGTGATACTAGCAAGACGCTGTAAAATCAACCTAAAGAAAGGCAGAGAAATAACTGAAACAGCTGAGGGCATAAACAATCCACAAATACAGTGAACTATTTTCTCTCTCTCTTTTTTTTAAATAAAAAAGTTAGTTAAAGTAATTGTCGACGGAGGCTGGAACTCCAGATTCCTTCCCTCCGTCGACAAGAATCAGGGATGTGGTCAAGAATCAGGGATGCTGTCTCGCTCGCCAAGGGTCGAAAATCAGATGGACCGGACACGTAATGTGATTCAGAGACGACGGCTGGACTAGAGCTGTTACCGAGTAGATTCCATGGGACGTCAAAAGACCGCATGGCCGCCCACCAACAAGATGGTCAGACTTCTTGGTTAAAACCCTGAATGAACGATTTGAGGCTCCTCCTGTTCCCGGAGCAAGCAGATACCATTGGGCTACACTAGCACGAGACAGGGACAAATGGAGACGTTACTGGTGCCCAATCGAGCAAATTGAAGTGATACAAGTTAAGGTAAAGTTAAAGGGAAAAGAGTGTTTCTGTTGACTAATGTTGCAGGAAGAAACAATTAACTGTTGTGTATCTAAATATTTTAAGTTTTTTGACCACACTGTTAGTGCTCAGGAACCAATTCTGGTAGAGTTTGGGAACAGTATGTGTGATGGGGATCAAGCTTCGTCGTCTGAGTGTAAGGCAAGTCCTCAACCTCACTGTACCAGCTCACCCTTGAAAATTCTTAATCCTGGTATAGTGAAAAAAAAAATTAACTTGAAATTAATCATAGGCCCAAATGTCAAATCAGAAGCATAAATAACTTAGAAAACATAGAAGGAAATTTTTGGCAATCTTGGGGTAGCCAGTAATTTCTTTGGATGCTAAAAACAGTAACAATAATGGGCCTCATTCCACTGACCCTGAACGTGACAGGGATGAATGGAGACAATTCTGGCGCCCGCTCGAGCAAACTGATGAGCAACGGGTCAACAGTGATAAAAATTATAAATTATTAAGGAAAAAGGTCAACACGTGGCTAGAATTTAAAAGCCCACTCTTCAAAATATACCACTAAAAAATAAAACAAAAAATAAGCAACAGTTGGGGGAAAATATTTATAGGACACAAATCTGAGAATGGATTTGTATCTAGAATTCATAAAAAAACTTTTGAAAAACTCAAGAAAGTTACAATGTCACCAAACAAAACATATCAATAGTATACAGACACATAAAAGATGCTCAACATCATTAGACATCAAGGAAAGAGTTTGTCTTTCCTTAAACACACAAACACACCTGCTAAACTGGCTGAAATTCAAAAGGCCAGCATTGACCTAATTCTAGAAAACTGCATGGATTAAATAAAAAAAGGGTGAGGGGTGTGCATTTAAATTCTGCAAAGGTTAAAATTATTCTATGATAATGTAATGCAGAGAGTCTCTTGCCCCTGAGCCTGGCTGTCTTCCCTGGGGCCCCTCAGAGGGGGTGGGCTTCAGTTTCCCTCCCCACCCTGAGGAGAGCTCCCTTGGCCGAAGACCTCTGGAGCCTAGCCACAGCCATGCTCAAGGACCCTCTACACAAGTTCGGAAGAGCCTCACGCATAAAGGTAGTGGCAGAGGAACCCAGGTGTGTGGGACCTGCAGCTGAGAACTCCAAGCCTGCTCGGATCAGGACTGGGCCTCTTCTGCCCAGATCCCCCATTTCCCAGTAGCTAGGTGGTCACATCCAAGGACTGCCCCCAGAGCCGTGTAATCCCACCAACGGCCAACATCCAGAGACTGTAACACCAAGCTCCCGGAACCGACATCTTATAGCCTAGTTCGCCCTCTGGGAGAACCTGGCAAGCTACCGAGTTTCCTACCCACATGGGAGAGCCTGGCAAACTCGCCATGGCGTATTCATATGCCAAAACCAGTAACAATGATGGGTTTCATTCCCCTGACACTGAAAGAGCCTCCAATGTGGCACCACTGGAAAGGATGAGTAAAGAGAGGCTTCTAAAATATCAGGGCTAGGACGAATGGAGACATTACTGAGACCACTTGAGAAATTCGACAATCAAGGGAATGATGATGATGAATGTAATGCAGATCACTGGCTACCTGGCGCTGGAGACAGTGGGAAGGAATGAGTCAACTCCTTTGACTACTAACACCCCTAATTTGGGGGAGCAATAGTTTATATTTTGACTGTTAAAGTTCAACTGTGTAGTTTCTTAAACTCATCATTTCATGTCCTTAGTATATATCTTATTATAATTTAGGCCCCAGGAAGGATGAAACATGACCCATGATCTTTATAGTGAATGCTCATATGAATCCATAACCCAATTTCATTACTGTTTCAAGAGTATGCAAACGTCACCCAAAACACCATGATCATCATGACCATAATCTTCACAATCACATCATAATAATTCTAAAGGCTGTTCAAAGAAGATGAAACAGGTGAGAATCAGAAACAGTATGATTGGTTAAAATTTGCATAATTATATCCCATACCTCAAATGTGTATTTTTCTCTATTATTAAAGAGCATTAATATGGTCATCTGGAAAGTGGAGACTTGCAATATGTGCTTCCGCGTATTAGAGCCAGTTACTTGTGCCCCTCCAACACCAACTTCAGATCCATCCTCCTGTTTCATTTCAAAATAGAAAGATACGATTATCTCCTGGTAACTCTGACAGTACCTCTGAGAAGTGAATTCTGTAATAATGTCCAACCTCCCCCCTTTATTAAAACTATAAACATTCCTTTATAAAAAGAAAATGCTATTTAAAAATGTGGATGTTTATATATAGGAGAATATTTTATAGACAAGAATCTTAGCATTGTGAGCAAAAACTGTTCTTTATACTTATACCTAAAATTACTTAAAAAGCACACAATGTAATAATAACGGATTAAATAGTACTGCCACTACACGACCACCAAAGGTAATGAGTATATAACCTTCTTATGTGATTCAATCACAGTAAGGTCACACAAAGCATAGGATGGGAGAAGGGCATGAGAATAAATTTCTGATATATTCCTGCTCTCTGATTTAAGAGGTAGCACTATAGTACTGTTGTCCTGTTGTTCATCGATTTGCTCGAGTGGGCACCAGTAACGTCTCCATTGTGAGACTTGTTGCTACTGTGGAATATGGAATTCACCACGGGTAGCTTGCCAGGCTCTGACGTGCGGGCAGCTACCGAGAGTATCCCACCTGATTTAAGAGGTAAAAATAGAAATTTAAGTCTTCGCTAGTACATGATTTTTAAAAACTTACTAATCTGCTTATAACATGAAATCAATGATTTCTGTTGAACATGTCTGGGAAAAAAACTTTTCTTTAAAATAAAAACAAGCCCACTGAGCTGCTTCCCATGTGGAGTGTGGCTTCTCGCCGTCCCCCGAGGAATCCCTGGACCTACGTGACTGACAGGAAGGAGCCAGCGCCCCCAGGCTCCTGTCCCTCCTCTGAACTACTGAACCTCCTCAGTAGTTTGAAAACACCCCGGGACCAGTTTCATTCCCTGTGGGTAGAGGCCGGGCGCCAGCATCAGTCTCCCCTCTGAGGCTAATAAAAAGTGCCTGACACTCAAAAAAAAAAAAAAACAAAAACAAAAACAAAAAAAAAACCCCAAAAACCCAAAACAAAAAACAAGTAGTAACTGACTGAAATCTTATATATACTTCCCAGTGACATAAAACATAGTGTCAAACATTATTCAAGAAAACAATATATTTTTCAATTATACTGAAACAATTTCAACTAAATATAATAACTAGAACATGTATAGGGATTTTAAATGCTACTTTATTAATAAACAGTGTTGTAGTGACATCATATAAAACTAGGAAGAATTAAAATATTGAAAAGCTTATCTACTGCCAGGATGATAAATTCATTAGTTTTTCTTAACGCCTGTTTAGAATTTTTTTAACTTTCTACTTTAGAGCATATAAAGTCTAATTTGACCTTATATCAGTAGAAGTCAGTGATAAGAACAAATCTCACAATTTTAAGATATGAGATACATATTTTAAAAAAACTTAAAAGTGGAGGAAATTCTCATGATCAGTCAATTGGTAATGTTTTTCACTTTACAAATCTTAAGTATTAACTGTTTTGGTTTACTAGAAATAGAATTACAGGATTCTATGAAAAGAACTCATAGCTTATATATGCCCTCAAATCAATTTATTTTATACAACGTAACTTCCTAAAACCTCTCTTATAATAAAATGAATAATTATCTATTAGCTATTCCTTAAAAAAATTGATAGCTAATCCTTAAGACAAATTATTGAAAGACACATTGATAAGTGAAGTTATTAGCAACTGAGGTTATAGAATAAATCCAAGTTTCCCCATCTAAAAATACCCAAAATAGGAAAAAGCAGAAAAATAATTTATTCAGGCCAACAAATCCCAGACCTATAGGCTACTTAAGGTAAACATGTTCACGCCATCAATATTTACCTTTTTTACCGGTCCATAAAAGGTGGCATTGAGATCTGCAGAACCCATATGATGCTGGAGTGTGAGCTGGCGGCCACTGTGTTTGGCTAAGTAAAACCTTCAGCAAACCAAACCAGGTTTAGAAATTCAGACATTTTTCACATTTAAAATTACAAATGACAGGATAACAATCCTTAAACATTGTTAAAGGGAGACTTTAAAAATTAAAGAAAACTTTAGGAATCAAAGGAGGAAACAAACCTAGGGAGAGATCAAAGTAACTTAGCTAGCTGCTAAGTGATCAAGGGAGCCTATTCATTTTTACTGGTACACTTGCCCCTGGGCTGCTGCTCGGCCACTGCTGTTCAAAAGATGAGCTTTCTCAATGACAACCCTCAACAGGATAAAATATATGCAAGGGCCAGAGGGCCAGCAGTGGGCAGCGTGCTTGCCTTGCATGCACTTAACCAGGTTTGGTCTCTGGCACCCCCTATGGTCCTGAGCAACCGCTCAGTGGTCCTTGAGCGCAGAGTCAGGAGTAATCCCAAAACTATCTCTCTACCCCTCTTCCAGAATATTTCTAAGCATGCATTAATGCTGAGAAGATATTCCTCTCAAACCAAGTTTATACAACACATCGAAAACACAAAGGATAAACTCTGCTTTGAACAGGAGGTAAAGAAACTGAATAAACTCATTTTCAATTGACAAGCATTGTTTCAATTTATTCTGCTCTTCAACAATTACTTCTATTTCAAATACTTTGATCAAGGTTTACCTTCTAAATATCTCAAAAGCGTGTCTTGGTGCTGGTGGGATATTGCACTTTGGTGTGGCTGACTGAGTGGGCCAATATCCTGTCGTGAGCACCCGAACCGTGAGGTCAACACCACCTAAAGAGACCTGTGAAAACGGGAAAAAAGAATTTTCCTCCAAATTAACTAGGCTTAGTACCTGTCTAGACACTGCATTGAGTTTTCAAATTTCACAATCTTAAACAGAAACATTTTTAGTATCTTAGTTATATTCTAACAACATTAATAAAAACTGATTGCTTTATATGTAGCTCACATTCCAACAACGTTTATAACTAGACAGAGTAGATCCAGTTCTGTAACTTCCTTTACAAAAATATGTTTAGAAGATTCGCTCCCGCAATTAGAATTTCTTCTGTGATTGAGATTCACGGCTTTTCCTAGGCCATTGTTATTTCACCTGTTTTAGTTTGTGATATAGATTTTTAAGGGAAAGATGAATTTATAAATACCAATAGGCATTTCACTCACATTTCTTCACAAATAGTAAGTGATGATACCACTTTAAAGAAATTAAAGCTAGCAATCTTAGCTGATCCTTTGGAGCTATTCTAGCAGAGTCTCAGATGATGAACAGGGAGTGTGAAATTGCCTGTATGCGAGTGGGTAATGGATGTGTGAAATCAATGGATCAATTCAATGCAGCCAGACAATCATATCTTTGCTCTCTTCTCTACACCAAACATTCAGCTCCCTATCTTCAGGTCTTTCTTCAAAGTGTCATTTTCTGAAAGGAGGACTCTGACCACTGTTCCCTGCAACTCCTCCGTATCTCCTTATTACTCTATCTAGGGTGCCAAGTGTTTCCCACCTGTCAGTGAGTAGAATGTAACTTCCATAACTGTAGGGATTTTTTATTCATATTTAGCACAGAAAACATTGATAAGTGGAGGGGAGGAGGGAGCCTCAAAAAGCAATCTAGTGATTAACATTTCCACATCCTAGTGACCTTAGTTAGTATTTTGAAGCCATTTGTCTTGCTTCTATTCAAAGACAACACATCACCAGTAACATGTACACAGAAGTGGAATTATCAAGAAAGACTGGAATCATTCATATGATTTACAGATATAACAGAAACAGTAGTAATCACGGATTACTTTGGCCCATCCACTTTTTAAAAAAAAAAACAAAGGAAATATAGACAAATGTTAAATTACTCAAATGATACAAGTATAAAGTGAAATATTCTAAAGTAGTATAAAACTTTTTTAAAAAATCACTTCTTTTATGACATTAAAAAGAAAGTTAAGAACCCTTTCTTGGTATATTTCAACAATTCAAGGATCACTAAGGAAGTTACAGAGCATTGGCTCAAGAACTGGTAGTTTAAGAGTACAGAGATTTCAGAAAGCCGTTTTGACTATGTAACAATTATAAAACTGTCACTAACTACATACAAAGAATAGCATACAATAAGTGGAAGTCATAAATGAAGAGTGATATAAATATTTATTGTAGATAAATTATAAAGCATATTCTATAAAAGCACACAAAATACACCTGATTATCATGCTGAAACACTAAAAAAATCTGATATTTTAACAAAAGAAAATAACAGACTAATAAAATCCTTTCTCCACCCGACTTTAATCAAACAGCTCCACTTAAAGATTGTAATTTTCATATCCAAGGCCTTCAGCCATCATAGGCATGGTAAGTGGAAACTTAAAAAAAAAAATCCTTTGTGGCGTGGGCTAATCTCGCTGGTGTGGGATAACTCATTGTTCTTTTATATGATCAACCAGTTTCCCAAATGCCACTTGTGAAAGGGTCAATCCTTTGTTTCCTACCAAACAACTTTATATTTTTTACTCCTTTAATGAAGATAAACGGTCCACCTGAGATCTGTTTAAGGATTCCATTTTATTCCTCTGATGTGAAAATCTGTCCTTATTCTGGTACCACACTGTTTGGATTACGATAGTTATTACACAGTACAGTTTTAAGTTGGGAAAAGAGGAGCCTCCCATCTTTCCCCTTAGGATTGCTTTGGCTATTGGGGCAGGGGCTACTACTCCATAAGTTTTAATCATGTTTATGCCTTTTAAAAAGTGTTGGTATCTTGAAACAACATCTTCACATGGCAGTAATACTGGCACACATCACAAAGGACAAAAATAATCAGTGTTGGTGTGGTTGTGTAGAAAAAGGAACGAGTCCTAGTCCAAATTTTGGGGAAAATATGGATACTTCTCAGATATCTAGAAATTGAGCATCCATAAGATACAGCAATTTCATCTCTGGGCAACTACCCCCGAAGTGTAAATGAACTCTGCACTACAACACTATTCACTGCAACACTACTCACCATAGGCAAAATCTGGAAAGAACCCATGAATCTAAGAAAGGACTAGATAAAGGAACCATGGCACATTTGCACAGTGGAATATTACTCGGCTCTGAGAAAAATGAAATCATTCAATTTGCTGCTACATGGGTTTGGTGAATATCACATGCTGACTGAAATTAGCCAAGAAAGGAACAAAGAATGATCTCTCTGAGATAAGTGAGATATAAAATGACAAAGTAGGGGTATGACAAAATGCCTAAAAGTCACAGAAACTAAGAACCAGTTTTTTAAATTAATTTATTTTTGCTTTTTAGGTCACACTCAGCAATGCACAGCGGTTACTCCTGGCTCTACACTCAGGAATTACCCTTGGCGGTGCTCGAGGGACCATTTGGGATGCTGGGAATCGAACCCAGGTCGGCAGTGTGCAAAACAAACGCCCTACCTACTCTGCTACTGCTCCAGCCTCAAGAACTGGTTTTTAGAGGAAGCTTACCAAAGGTAAGGAAAGAGGACAACACTGGGACGTTGGTGCAGAGACATGGACATTGGTAGAGGGTGTGGTGGTGGAATGTGTTATGCATGAAGCCCTATGATTGAACAGTACTGTAAACCACATTATTCAGTTTATGCCCAACCGAACTTTTATTTCTCACATTCTTCATCATTCCTGAACTCAGCCATTCTCCACCACACGGACCATTCCCCACTTTAAAGACTTAGAGTGGAGAAGCATGTAACTATTTACATCAGAGGCAGACCAGAAATCTCCTATTAACCAGAACCCCCGCTCCACCCACTTGTACAGAATTAGGTATTTCCACCTATCTTATTAAGAATGAGACCAAGGAAACAGCAGAAATAGTTTTATATTTAAATACCAAAGGATTTTGTTACTTGGCTGTGAAGTGTTTGAAAGTGGTAGTCACCTGAAGAAGGAAAACTTTTTTTAATTTTTTTTTTTTTTGCCACAGCTAGCAGTACTTAGGGTTTAGTATTGGCTCTGCACTCAGGATCACTCCTGACGACGCTGGGGGGGGAACATATGGGATCCATGGATCAATCCCAGGTTGACTGTATGTGAGGCAAAAGCCCTCACCACCAGACTACCACTCTGGCCCTAGGGAGAACATTTCTTAAAGAAAAACTGGCGTTCTCAAAAATAAAATTAAAGTCAAACTTCTCATCTAAAATTTCCACTGACTTGCATTCACGAGTACCAATGGTTTTACATTCACCTCAACCCTATCAGCTAAAGGAGGCCATGCCCATTTATGCTGACAGAGTATGAATACCACAGATTAGGAAAATCATGTAACTGTTTTTAAGAGAGCACAGTGCATGGAGCAGAGCATCACAACTCTTAAGTTTGCCTTGACCTAGTATACTTTCCACCTGCTGCCACCAATCTCATGGACAGAAATGACACCAGCCATTCACCTGCTCTATGGAGGAAGATGATAGTGGTAAAGTACTTTAAATGACATACATAAGTAGAAATTAATGCAGTTTCTCACCCCGGTGGCCTGTAGATGTTGCCTGAATTCATCCATAGTTGTGTTTGAGATGCTCATATCCCTAAACATTCCTTCCAGTTTTGATGTGAACTGACATCCACATTCAGTCTGTGGAAGAAGAAAACATGACAAGTAAGTGACAGACTTTCCTGAGAGAATGCACAAACAGATCTCACTTTACTGCCATCTTTCCAAATCTGAGCTGTGTTTAAGCTGCTGGAGAGGAGAGCACAAGAGCCCAGAGCACCAATTTGCACCCAAATTCAATCCCTGAGAAATGCCAGGAGCACTCGCCATTATCATGCTGGGAGTAGCCCCCAAACTAACATATTGGCCAAGAATTCTACTTTAAAGTAAAGAATCCCAGATTCAGGAGATCCCAAAAACCCTTTAAGGGAAGGGCAAGTTCTGCACTTCAGGGGATGCAGGGCAGTCCACGCGCCACACTGAGTGAAACAGGACTACAGGGAAATACTCCCCTTACTAAGAACTGATGGCATCATCTCACAGATTTTATGACCCTTTCAAATGTGCACTTCTAAACCAAAAGAATTTTCAGCAAAACTCAAAGTCCCAGATCTCGAATAAATGTAAACAGACCATTTAAAACAAAATCTAATTATAAAGAAAATCATCATGAGATTAACATTACCACTCTTTTTCTTTCTTACATATATCTTACCTTTAACTTAGATATCATATTTTTTTCAGAGTCATCTGAAACACTTTTGTTTGTGAGAAGTCTCCGTGCCAAGTGTTGTTTATAATAGCGTTCAAATACATCTTTTTCTTGCATAAACCTAAAAAGGACCATTGCTTTATCCAATATTGTTTCTACTTCTTGTTCTGTTAGCTGGAAAATTAATTAGAAGACTATTTAACAATGTTTTATGAGTTTCTGGAGTAGCACCAAAGTTCATGCACAGTTCAAGAATAACGCTATCTGAAAACAGATTTGGTTAAGATTTATCAACCAGAAGGAGTATCTGGTGGGCGAAATGCATCCTACTTCATACAGTAGCAAACACAATATTACATCTTCATCTAACAGAGTATCAACAGGGGTTGGAGTAAAGTCCCATTCTCCAGGGGATCACCACTGAACAGAGGGAAGGATTATTAGAAATGGCTGGATTAAAAAATGGATGAGAACAAATGAAAAACTTTATCACCCATACTTTGTAATGTCCTTATATCATTTCTGTCAGACAGAAATAAACATAGCCAAAAGGCAGACACTTTCATAGAGGCTCTCTTAAAACCTAACGTGTGCAAACAGAAGGTAATACTTTGTTCTAATTCTCAGGAGCAAAATGATCCCTGGCTTTCTAAGGGTGAGAGGATGCTGTGGCAGGCTGGATTAAGCATCTGTTAAAAGGTACTAAGAGTAGACAGATGTCTCTTCGGTATGTCTGTGTGGTGCTCCTCCCATACTTTATGAGAGTTGCCCAGGAAACCTGTTGCTTTTCCCCTTTCCCTCACAAGTTCCAAAACGAAGTAAACAACACTAGTTTACGTGTGCTAGCAATAAGCTTAATTTTATTTTCTAAGCTATAATGAGCCTCCAATGCCTCAAATACATTCAGGGGGAAGAAAAAGGCCAGAAAACCAATTTTGGTGTAAGATTTCATCAATCTTTTGACAGCTGCTCAAGATTATGGCTTCAAATTCTTGGCATTCACATACTATCTGATATATAACACCCCCCCCCCCCCCCGTACTGGATTACATGGAGCAGTATTTTGTGCTACCCATATTACTTCATGAAGCATCAAAACTTCACCGTCTCGTTTTGTTGTCAGTTACGTAAGCAAAATGTAGAAGTACTTTTTTCGTCTCTTTGTTTTTGGGTGGGCTCAAGGGCTTTCCCGTGCAGGGATCACTCGTGGCAGATTTGGTAGAACATATGGGGTGCTGGGTATAGAACCCTGAAGGGGCCCATCCAAGGTAAGTGCCTTATCTGCTTGTACTATTGATTGATACAGGGGGAGGGGTGGGGAGGGTGCAAGGGAGTGCAAGAAAGCCAGGTGAATTTAGTCAAATTTAGATCTTATCTATGGAACAGGTAGCCAATCAAAATAGGTAATTTTATCTGGCAGCAGATAAAAGGAGGCCCCACCCTGCACAGGCCCAGGTAGAACACTGATCAGGCCAGGGGCAGACTCAGGCTGGGCTCAGACACCCAGCTAAGTTCAGATTCAGGCAGGGCTTGGACGCCTATGCAGGGGCAGACACCGAGCACAGGAGTCTCAACTATGCGCACCATGGCCATGGCCACAGACTAGGAAAGCAGAAACGGGAAGCCAGGAGCTGTTGGAGTACAGCTGAGAGGCCCAGCGACACACAGAGTACAGGGATCTTGCTCGCAGGCAGGAAAGTTAAGGAGGTGTTAGGGAACCACTGGGACAGTCTGGGAAAGGTCCAGGGCCACGATTTCAGACTAGGAGTGTCCATGCAACAGAGTGATTGAGATGGGACTGGGCCATCGTACACTGAGCAGGTTGAGTGATGTTACTCGTGGTTAAAGGAGGGACCTGGACATCTGGGGAAGGACCCGAACTCATCTATTTGAACTGTACAATAAATTCTAATTTTTAATCTTCCAAGTCTTGTGTGGAAATCTTTCATTCAATTCTCAAGAACGTAGCAGCACAGGAACATCCACTTTCACACTAACACTATCACTGTGGCCCTGGACGCACTTTGCACCATTACCAATCACTTAAATCCTTTACAAAGATCCCAGCACAGACTTAAGTACAGCAAAAGGTCATGCTTCATTTTACAGACATAAAAATTTCAAATTTCATGCAAGCTTTATACTACTAATAAAATTTAATGTATCTTCAAATGCATTCACACTTACCCCTTTGACCCCCTTTTTCAGCTTATCATCAATAAATAATGAGAGGTATTCAGGGGACCGGGAGTTGAGGTTGAGAAAATACTCAAAATCACCCGCAATCGTCTGTTTAAATAGCCGATCATTATTGAATGATTCCTGGAGAAATCGATCAAACCTACTCTTCAGGTCCAATAAGCCCTTCCAAATAAAAAACAAACAAAATTGAGTGTGCACTGTTTTTCCATAAATTACAAATTTATGAGTATGTTTATCTTAAAATTTACTAGTAATAAAGATGTCCTCTCAATACTGAACTTACAGATTCACTTCCAAGCTTAAATATACACATAAACCTGAAAGTTAAAACTTGCAGTGATACAACACCTAATTAGAGAGAGAGAACAAATGGGAATGCCCTGCCACAGTGGCAGGGTGGGGTGAAGGGAGATGGGACTGGGGGGTGGGAGGGATGCTGGGTTTATTGGTGGTGGAGAATGGGCACTGGTGAAGGGATGGGTTCTTTAACATTGTATGAGGGAAACATGAGCACGAAAATGTATAAACCTGTAACTGTACCCTCATGGTGATTCACCAATTAAAAAATGAATTAAAAAATTGTTTTAAATAAAAAAAATTTGCAGTGATTAAAAAAATTCTAGCTTCCACTTATATATTATTCCATAAAAGATAAATCCAAGAGTCACCTTGCTGCTTCTATTTTCCCTTAACTGAATGGCCCCCAAATATTGGCTTTAACAATATGCAAAAGAAGCTGATTTTCAATATTAGAGCATGAAAAAATCTTGAGTTTAATCATATTATTGTCTGAAATTAAACATGCAAATAAATGAGTTTAACTGTGGGAAATCTTCCCCCAACAGGTAAAACAAGCTTAGTTTACTTTAGACATGAGGACCCAGATGTGGACCAAATCAAGAATAGTACCAGCAATGACCACAACCTTAAGACTACATATAAAGGTGCTTGTTGCAAGTGCATCATCACATGGCTATCTACGTAAATTTCCCAGCTTTTGTTCAAATGTACCTCCCAATGGTTCTTAATGTGCACGTAAAGTATGGCTCAAAGGTCTACAGCACATGGCTGGGCGGGGGATCAGGAATTTGTCAAAAAGCAGCCAGCTTATCCACTGGTTCAGGCTGTCCAGGTTAGCCTGCAATCTGCACCAGCCAAAGCTGTCTGTCCCATTCTTAGCTACTGACCCTGTTGGACAGAGGTCAAGTTGCTAATCCAACTGTCTTTATTGTGACAAATCACCATGTGTAACTAGCCATTTTTCCTAACATTAAGTATGCAAAACATTAAAGAACCAGAATTGTGCCAGAGGGGTAAGTCCAGGAGTTAAGGTGCTTGCCTTACATGTGGCAAATCCTGGTTCAATCCCTTATTACAGTCAACTCCTTGCACTGACTGAAGCAGAGTCAAGATTTAAGTCCTGAGTAGGGGTACCCCCCTCAACCCACCAATAGTCTAACTTTCATTCTTAAAAATAGGCTACTATATAAATGTGCATACGGAATGCTAAAATGCAGTTACATTAGGACTGTCAATGTCACTGTCATCCCACTGCTCGGGTGGGCACCAGTAACGTCTCCACTATTGTTACTGTTTTTGGCATATCGAATACACCACGGGTAGCTTGCAGTCTCTGCCGTGTGGGTGAGATACTCTCAGTAGCTTGCTGGGCTCTCCGAGAGGGGCGGAGGAATCAAACCCGAGTCAACTGCGTGCAAGCAAATGCCCTACTCACTGTGCTATTAGGACAAGACATAAAAAATACATCATATATGGCCCGTAGAGGCAATGTTTCCAGTACTTGTCAAAATTTCTTTATCATAAACTTAAATAGAATCTTAAAAGAGAACCTGCTTACCTGGATATAGTCAACAGGATTCTTTCCTTCTCCTTCCTCTGAAACAAGGGCTTTACCTTGCTCCCTTAAGTAGGAACTCATACACTCACACATTGTTTTCAAACCATTTGGCACACGACTAAATAATTTGTACATGCAAGCAAGGTCTGCAATAAGAACATATAAATGGACATTAAAGGTTAAGAAAAAAATGGAACCTGTGTCCATGCTGATTTGTGATACTCAGAGAAGCTTAATTCTCCATTATCATTTGCAAAAACAACGAAAAAAAAAGGAAAAAAAGAAAAAAAACCCCAGTGAACAAAAAATAAATGAAAAACTTATAACCAGATAAGATTTCTGCAATTGATTATTTTTTGAAAAGTGCTTTCAGATGAGATGTTCTGAAAGTACCAATAAACTACCTCAGCAAATTTAATTTACATGGAAGAAAAAAGGTCCGGATAGCTTAATATACAAGAATAGGAACAACCTGAAGCTTGGGGTTTCTACATAATTTATTCTACAAATTTCTAACCTAAAACCTAGTGCTACTACAAATATCTATCAAAAGGAAAACTTACAGTGCAACTCTCTATAGTCAACATAGCAAGGAAAAAACTTAAAACCAGAAAAGCTGCAAGTATTTTTAAGCATTATCTAAAAGGTGTAGGTGGCTGGGCTGGCGTGTGTCAAGCTTAACGTTTGATCCCTGACACGGTCCAGTCTCCTGAGCACTGATGGGTTTGGGAACAAACACCTTCAGTCCCGGGCCAAAATCTCCATGGAACACCATTCTGGGGCCATGGTTGCTAGCACCCACTATTTTCTTTTTTTATAAAAGGCTCAGATGACAAAAATATATACTCGGGGGATTTTTTTTGGTTTTTGTTTGTTGTTCACTCACAGAAAGGCTTCATGGCTCATTAGGTGCCAGACATCCCTGGCTGACCCTTGCAGGGCAAGTGTCCTGCCTGTTATACTACTGCTCTGGACCCTTGAAGTTACGACTTCACCTAATATTGCAAAGTCTACCTAAACATACGGATGAATTTTAGATTAACATTTTCTTCAAGCAATTCCTAGTATTTTTCAAGTGATTCAAAATTATTTTCCGTATTAAAATGTTGTTTTATGTCACTATATTATTTTTTGTTAGTAGGAAAACACTCTGGACACTCCATGTGATTTGATTTTTCAGATTAAAATGTGGGCTTACACTCAATACCTCTATTGCAAACTACAACACCCAAAAGGAGAGAGAACAAAAGGGAATGCCCTGCCTCAGAGGCAGGGTGGGGTGGTGGGGGTTGGGAGGGATACTGGGAACATTGGTGGAGGAGAATGGGCACTGGTGGAGGGATGGAGACGATCACTGTATGACTGAAATGCAAACATTAAAGTTCCTAAATTTGTAACTGTACCTCAGTGATTCAGTAATAAATTTTTTTTTAAAAAGTAAATAAAAATGTGGGCTTAAAAGAGAGCCATTCCATGTGTAGTGCTTCTCTGAAATAACTTATTTTTGTCAACCTTACAATATACAAAAAAAAAGTATAATTAAGGATAGAAAACAGGTTTTTGAAAACAGAATAGCACTTTCTAGCTAGGAGGCTGGAAAGCTGTCGCTTGGAAGGAACAAGATAGTAAATATTTTAGACTTGTGGGTCAAATGATCTCTGATGCAACTCCTGAACTTTGCAACTAAAACAAGAAAGAAACCATAGATGATACAACATGAATTGAGCGCAAAATAAAACATGAAAGAAAATTCAAATTTACACAATTGTCATAAAAAAGTACAAATGTTTTTAAAATCCCACCCCCGCCCCCAGCAGGTTTGGTAAGCCAATAAATAAGCTGCCTACCCTGTCTGTTTTTGTAAGCCTGATTTAAAGCCTAAAACTAAATTTGTATGAATTTTTAAATGACTACAAGCAAATCTTAGGAAAGAATTTATTCCAGTGACTTTAAAAGCACATTAAAAAAAAAGTTTTTTTTTAAAAAAAGTTTTTAAAGAATATATATACAAAATAATTTATACAGGGAAAATTTTAGTTTCTCACTTTGGCATAAATGACAACCAAATCTCCCACACTCACTAAAGACATTACAGGGGCAGGAGCGATAGTACAGCGGGGAGGGCATTGGCCTTGCACACAGCCGACCTGAGTTCTAATTCCTGGCATCCCATATGGTCCCCCATGCACCACCAGGAGTAATACCGGAATGCAGAGCCAGTAGTAACCCCTGAGCATCACTGGGTGTGACCCAAAAAAACAAAAAAGAAAGACATTACAGATGCAACAGAATTATGAACTTTACTGTAGTAAATTTGACATTCTGAACATCTCTAATAAAATGGTTACCAACTTGCCTATGTTAATTTTGCTTAGTTATGTTATATATTTAATCAGATGTAAATTAGTATGGTTTCATTGTATTTAATCATGTATAAATGTATGGTATAGTAAAAATAAAATTCAAAATATTAATTACTGCTGTATACAAAAAAAATGATACGCCAATAACTTAATTGCCTAGTGCCAACTGCATCTAATAATCAAATATCTCCTCTATTCATGGTGGGAAAACTGCTTGACTTAATGATTTATGAACTACTTAGCTTCCTAATGGTGAAGGCATGGCTCTGCCATGTTCCACTATACTGCTTAACCAGGGACAAGCACAATCAATACAGTTCACATTTAGGAAAACTAAACCCAGGATTTTAGAATTTAAAATCAGTGTAAATTACTTGTTGAAGACTTTCAGTAGAGAGCAATGGTAACTATTGTAACTGTCTTCATATATGTACTTATTAAGCACTTGACATTTGTAAGGCATTTGTAATAACTTTCCATTGAAGTTACTGAGAACAAATAATTCAGGCATACCACCAAATTTTCCCAAATGTTTCCTATCCCCTCATCTCCCCAGGTAGGTTAAGAAAGTTGATCTCAATAGTTTGAGAAGTTTGATCAATTCTCATTTTGCTTGAACAGGAGAACTACCATTCATAAAATTCTAGCCCCTTAGGGAACTACTTAGCAAACTAAAGAATGTGGTCAAACTAAACTTGTCAAACTAAAGAATGTGGTCAAATATAGCTAGCTTGCTGCCTGTATTTGTACAGCCCAGGAACTAAGACTGGTTTTCGCATTTGTAAATGATTGAAATTAAGTCAAGGTTTTACAGGAATACGTTAAAGTGTATTCATCTGCATTATTATCAATGGCTACTTCCTCTTTATGACAGCAGAAAAGATTAGATGTTTACTAAATGGTCCACAAAGCATTTACTGCTTAGACTTTCACCAAAAAAAAAAAAAAAAAAGCTACCCCCCAACTTGACATCCTGGAATTTTGGGAGGATTTTACACTAGCGGTGTCCACAGGTTCCAACGGTGGGCTTGGGACCGAACCAGGCTATCCCTCATGAAGAGCACTCAGCCTGTTGGGCTCTCTCTGTCCTGGTCTTTCTGTTATCAGGGATATTTATCATAAACGTTTAGAAAGCAACTCTCTTCAGTTAAAAAAAAAATGATTCACAACTTTTCAAGAACTTACTTCATTTTACAGCCATACTTATATAACCATTTTAAAACACAAAGGATTTAACCAGAGGAAGCATGAACAATCTCTCTTCCTTTTGGCCTTCTGTTCCCATTTCTTACATTCAATTATTTCTTAGCCGCTTTTTACACTAGGGCTCAGAGTCGGTGGTTAAGGCACAGAGCCTTGCATGCTGCTGACCTTGGCCCAATCCCAGGCACCACGAGGTCACCTGAACATCCTGGAGGGCCCATGCACGAGCACAGTCTCCTTAGGCCTCATACTGAACCACAAGTCTGGGTGGCTGAGAATAACTGGGAGTCCCTGTCTCCCAAGGATAAAAGCAAATAAAGTAAATACTGTATGTAACCACCCCATTTTCAACCTATAATTTTTAGAGTTCTTCAAACCAATGAACTAATGTAGCTAAGTTACGTCAACATAGAAGACATACTTCTGCTTTTCTGGCATCCTTAGTAGACTAACTCCCTCAGGAAAATGTGCAAAAATGTTTTGAAGATTGTAACTTCAGATTTTAGCTTACTGCAGTATAGGGGACTCATACATGTAAGGCAATTGCTCTACCACTATACCAATAAAACCAACCAAAGAAATAGCAACAAATTATTCAAACACACCATAATACTTATATTGTTACTCATGATCTATTGCAATTAAGGGGGAAAGTAAATTATTTAGAAGCTGGTTTAATTATTTTTCAAGTTCTAACACTTACCTTCTGTCTTTCCATTTTTCAACATATGTACTAGCCCAGAATTTTCCATTTCTACTATAGTTTTCATGTGCTTAGAAATGAGTTCCCTCTCAACCACCTTTACAATGGGCTCTTCAGTTGATTTGTCAAGGCAGTGCATCACCCGTTCAATTTCTTCATTAATTCTAGCTTCTACTTTCTTTATATATACGGAAGCACTGTTTTCTGCTAAAAATTTCTGGCTTTCCATCTGCAATTAAGAAGCATTTTTTTAAAAATGCAGAAGCAAAAGGTGCTTTTGCTTTTGTTATAAACCAAGCTCAGTAACATGCACACGCTAACATTTTCTAGTATTTCTCACAAATTTTACAACATAAAGACTAAATAAATAAATTATCCTTAAACAGTGTTTTTCAAATATTGCTAATGCATTCCAAAAAGCAGAAAAAAGCAAGCATTTTCCAGCCAAGGCTCAAAAAGCAGAATGAAGCATCTGACATCCAGTGGGAATGGAAATGTTTCAACCTTTCTTCATGTAACTGTCATATAAAATTATAATTAGAAATGATCAGTTTTACTGGCAAACTTCTAGTTACTGAAGTTCCCTTCTATGCTACTCTCCTGTCTCAAATAGTATATACATATACACTGAAGTCTGAGAAACAGATCTCAGCTCCAAGGGCTTGGATCAAACCAGGCTGGCTGCATGCAAGGCAAAGTGCCCTAAACCCTGCATCTGTATTAAAAAGCTTACTACTGAAGCTCTCGGTAGCTTGCTGGGCTCTCCAAGAGGGATGGAGAAATATCCCGCCCGCATGGCAGAGCCTGGGAAGCTCCCCGTGGCATATTTGATATGCCAAAAACAGTAACAAGAAGTCTCACAATGGAGACGTTACTGGTGTCCACTCGAGCAAATCAATGAAAAATGGGATGACATTGCTACAGTGCTACTACTGAAACTACAGAAAACTTTCGGTTCATATTCAACTAAGCTGTGTGGCAACACATTGAAGTTCCTGCTGCAAAGCTTGTTTTAATAAAAGTTTTTCGAAAGACCTCTGGTTACTACTATATGTACCGATTATGGAACTTAGTTAGTTAGCAATTATCACCAAAACTTAGTATTGACTTGGGGCCACCATGGATTCAGAGTATAGAGCACTGGCCCTGAATATGTAAAGTCCTGGGTTTGATTCCCAGTGACACTCTGAACTACTGTCAAACATATGACTTTTCACCTCACTTTTAGCAATTTAATTGGTTTTTGGCACTCATTAATCTATTAACTGTACTAATGATCTTTACTTTTCCTGATCACCATTCTTTAGGACATATATATAAACTATAGAATCATGTATATCCCTTGATTTTACTGTATTTTAAAGCCTAAATAGAGAAGTTTCTACTAGAAATGCACAGTCTATGAATTTTTGATACTTAAAAATTTGCAACATAAACAGAGTAAGATATTAGAAGTATTTCTAAGTATCTTTTGTAACATTAAAAAAAATCCTGTGGATAAGTTCAAACTCTTCAATTTACCAGGGTTCTTTCACTGGGCTATGAGAAGCTGAGATAGGCGTGCTAAGTGGTAGTTTCTGTACCCTCTTCCCCAAAGGCCTCAACAAAAAAAAGTATAATGTTCAAACAGCAACTACTGAATAATGCTAAGAACACCTCAAGAAAACATTTATCTTCACAAATTACCTAATTTCGAGGCTGTGGGACACATCATAAGATACTCCCTACTCATTTCCCATAATTACCACACCATATCTGATGGGGTTCAGACAGTAGGCAACAAATCATGGAGGGATATATATATATATGTATATATATACACATATATATATATATACACATATATATATATATGCCTGACTGGGAACACCTGTAAAGGCGATTAGATGCAGCCCCAAAAGCCTCCATTCCTTTTAGAGAGCCCAGCAAGCTATGGAGAGAATTCCGCCAGCATGGCAGAGCCTGGCAAGCTACCCATGGCATACTCGATATGCCAGAATCAGTAACGACAGTCCTCATCCCTGAAAGAGCCCCCAATACGACATCGGGCTACTCTAGCAAGCAACAGGGACGGATGAAGATGTTACTGGTGCCCACTAGAGCAAATTGATGAACAAGGGGATGACAGTGATATAGTGAATTACCTGAAAAAATTCTGCAGACATTTCCAAAAAAGGAGCCTCAAAATCTTCCTCATATACGGATCGTCCTTCAAGACCTAAAATCATTAACATCTGGCAAGCATTTCTTATTGCGCCTCTGTCAAAAAAAGTTAAACCACTTGATAATCAAATTACATTAAAGATTTGTGTAAAATTGCAACAGGGGAGTAGCTGAATCATGTGTAAATGGAAATAGCATATGATCAAGCAATTCCACTTGAGTGTTTATTGAGACTATGAAAACAAATTTAAGGAGGTTATACACATATGTTCACTGCAGCATAATTTTCAATAACCAAAATATAAAAGCAACCTAGACGTTAATGTTGCATTGGTAAAGTACATTTACACATGGCTTACATATAGACACTGAAATACTATCCAGCTTAAAAATAATCAAGTAGGAGTAAATTGAATGGCGATGGAAGAAAAGTAAACTTTTGATGGTGCTCAGTAGATATATCAATTTAATGACGTATAACTGAAGTTTAGACAATACTTTAGGGTAACGTTACTTCAGCAACAAAAGTATTTTAAATAGTTCATCTAACTCTTTTCCTCAGTTTTTGGGAAGTAATCTGTAAATCCTTCGACTTTCCCAAGTGATAGAAGTGGTTTTGATGCCACTGTAATCTCTTTATGGCTTATACTAATGAGTTGGCACATAATAGTCTTGGACTCTTATATTGGGATCACTCAGGATGGTACCACCCCCAGATCGCACCCACAGCATCTCTTACTTTGACTGATATTATTTGTATTTTTCTATTATAATAAACTATAATTATAAGTGTAAAAAAAAAGAGTACAACAGCAGCTAGACTTTCAAGCACTCTTTTACCAAGATGACCAATCTACCATAAGCATTTTGTTGATAAGATTAAGGTTTTAGATTAAATTAAAAAGTAGATCTTGATTGTTAAGGCAATTTATCTCAAGTTTTCACATAGTATAACTTAAATTTTTTAAAATATATCCAAGATGCCAAATCAATATGCCAAAAACGGTAACAAGTCTCACAATAAAGACGTTACTGGTTCCGCTCAAGCAAAGCGATGAACAAAGGGGCGACAGTGCGACAGTGCAATATCCAAGATGTCTATGTGTTTATTTTAAAAAGAGAAGCAAAGGGGGTGTTTACTAAGAAAAAAGAAATAGGAGAGAAAAATTTTTTTTCTGAATGTGTGAAAAATCAACCACTAGCTACAAAGAGACAATATTTGGTACCAAATGATTTTGGGTGTTCATGATCAAGAATCAGTTGAAAGAAAAGAATTTTAGGAGTCCTCATCTAATAGATGCTCTGAATACAGACAAGCAATCTTGCTTAAGTTTCAGGTTCTGGCTACAGTGTAACAAAATGGCACTAAACTCATTTTATCATAGTGTGTGTGTGTGGGGGGGAGGTGCAAAGGAATATGATTAACAGGAGGGTGCTGTTTCTTTTTAATAGATAAAGAATCAGAGCTAGACAAAAAGTCCTTGAAATGTAGCAAATGTTATCGCAACAACAAAGGAGAAAAATGCCAGCATACGTTTTAAACATGAGGAAATCAAAAGGGAAGATTAGTGACTGTTCTGTTCATTTTTTTAAAAGTACATTTAAAAAAACCAAGATGGTCTCTTCCAAAAACACGTGTGCTCATAAGTTAAAAATAAGTAATTTTATTAATTTAAAACTTTTGAAGATTTGCACACTGTGCTCAAAATCAAATTTAAATTCTAATAAAATTAGGACACAATTTGGCTTTCAATATGCATTCACTGAAGACCAAACCCAGAGTTAAAAGATGATCATACCGGTCTACAACTTCTCCTTTCCGTTCTCTTGCAATCATATCCAATAGTGTTTGTCGTAGATGATCCCTAATACACCCATATCGTACAACTTGATCTCGAAAAATAATTAATCCCAAATTGTAGACATTCTCCACATTATTTTGTTGTACATATACACGGTCCTGTGGTTAAAAAAAAAATTACATAAACATGAGTACAAGTTCTTGCAAACTAAAAACAGTCACTGTACGCTACCATAATGCAGAGAACAAAATTTCAAAAGCAAGTTTCCACTTCAAATAATATGAAAATTACTTAATCTCTTAAATTAAAAGCCTGAACAAATGTTATTGAAACAAATAATGAGAAGGGAAACTATTTACCCTAAGAAAAAGAGGAGAAAGAAATCACACCAGGAAGAATCAAAGACACTGACAACCAGAGAGAAAAGGAAGAGAAAGAGGGTGCAGAGTGCTGGCCCAGGGGTAAGGCACAGGCCCTGCACAAGACCAAACCGAATTAGACCCCCACACCTCGGGGCCTGAGTAGAGCAGCATGGGTAAAAAGAGGGCCCTTCGGGTTCCCTAACAGTATCTGAATGTCCTCTTCTCCCAAATCTTTATCTCCCGAAGTTGTACCATGCCCCAAAATGTTTTTTTTTTTAACCTTATTTAATACTGTATCTGAAGATAATGCGTTCCATAAAATAAAAGTTTAATGAAAACATACCACTACATTGACTTAAGTTGACTACTTACAGGTATGTACTAAAAGGTTCTAAAGGCTTGAACTGAGCTGCCTAATTTGGGAGGGAAAGGGGGCAGGGCACACTGAGCAGTGCTCAGAGCTACTTGGTGACTGTCTAGGTGTGGGGGATACGCAGGGCCAAGGACTGAGCCAGAGCTGGCTTCGTGCAAGGCAAGCACCTTCGCTATTTATCTCTGGGGTTCATACCATTAAGCATCATATAACTAAAATACCTCTAGTCTGTATCACTTTAACAGATTAACTACTGGCAGTCATTTCTTTTTCCCAATGTAATCACAGGCAACTCAGTTTATAAAGCACAAAACCCCAGAATTACTGGCAATATACACTATTTCTACATTATTTAAAAACTCCCAGTTATACCAAAATATACTGAAATGTAACTCTTTAACCCACAAAGCATCATTCCTTCCAAGATCTTTTGTTCTGGGGCCACACCTGGTTGTGCTCAGGGGACGATACAGGGTGCTGGGGACTGACCCCAGGCTCACGACTACACAGCAAGCGCATTACCGGCCGGACTAACTTACTGGCCTCCTCCTTTTAGTTCTTAATCTGTTGGCTTTGGTAAGCTATAAACTTCTTAAAATGTTCAAATGACTGGGCCAGAAAGCTAGTACGGAGGGTGAGTAGAACCTTACATGTGACCGAGCTAGGTTCAATCCCTGACACCATATACAGTCCCCGGAAAACCTTTGAGGAGTGATCCTTGAGTGCAGAGCTAGGATTAAGCCTTGAGCACTGCCAGGTGTGACCCAAAAATCAACCCCCAAATTATAATACTGCATGTTTGTGTATAAAGATGCACTCATAGCTTTCATTGGATTCCTGGAGGCATCTGTAATCAAAACAGTTAAACACCACCATTCATTACAAGCAACACTAAACAAAACTATCAGATGAACAAGAACAGAAGTTTAACCATATGGTACTAATCAGCCATTCAACCAATTTTACTAAGTAACACCTCTTCCTATGACATAATTCCTCCAAACTTCCTTCACTCATTTTACACAGTGGTACATGCTTAACAGCTACAAGGGAAGCGGCTCATCTACTAACATTTATGATGGTTCAATGTTTCTACACTGCAGTTAACCTTGGCTAAGTTCTTATTTTTCAAATCCTGACATCAACTTTAGTGAGCTCAAATTTTTCACTGAAAACTTCTCCGTTAAATTCTTGGATTTCACACAATTAATTTCTTTTTTGGTCACACTTGATGGTTTCTAGGGGCCATTCCTGGCTTGGGGTCCTGGGATCACTGTGAGGGTCACTTCCAGTGCTCCAGTCTGCGGGGCTATCAACTCGCCCACACTCCCACTTTCAAGATCTTAAATTCCCAGTTTTTCCCTGACCACATCAGCCCTCCTTTTAATAACTTTAAAAAATTTTCAACTTTATAATTTTTGGGGGCTGAGGGCAGGGGAACTGAGTTATACCCAGTGGTATGCAGGGGATGTAATGCCAAGGAATCTACCCAGGGCTGTGGCTGATGCAGCACTGTCCCTCCGACACTATGTTCTCCAGCCCCTGCTTCTTTGTGATAAATGCTACTTTTATTCTTGTGATGATTAGGCCAAACTTAACCCTAATTTTCATTCACTTTCAACACAAAACAAGATGTATTAAATAATAACTTATAAACTTAGAAATTTAAAAATTACTCAAAATATTTAAAAATCCTGTTTCAAAATAAATCCCTTTTATTAGGAAAATAATCGTTTCATTGCATTATTTATAAGTTAGATTTTTATAGTTATATGATTTTTCATGGTACAGGAAAGTGCCACCATTCTAATCCAATGACATCTAAATCAGTATTGGTCAGTTAATTAAAAAGTTGATGAGAGACTCTCTCTCTCACTCACTCACACACACACACACACACACACACACCTACAACCCTTGATGTTTTAATTTAAAATATATTCAGCTATTGAGACTTTCTTTTAATATAAGAAATGAGTTCAATATATATAGATATAAACACTGATACATAAAAGTTTTTAACTTTCATTAGTTTAATTAAGATGAAGCATGAACAAGGAGTATTTTTTATGTAAAATCCCTTCTGAGAATTTACAATTTTTACTTACTCCAATCTTTTAAATTATCCACACCTAATCCAAACCAATAACAATATGCCTTATCAAAATATTTTGAAACGTTTGTTTCAAAACATTCATGGTTCAATTTACCATAGAACAAACTCAGACGCTTTACACCATTTTATTCATTTGTACAGCATCAGATTATGTAACAGTAACAAGCATAACTGGCATAAAGCAGTTTTGAAAACATAACTGATAGAAAGTACACAGCTTAAGTATTACGAGCAAAGCAGAAGACAAACTGCAAAGCTGGTGAAGTGTGGAAGTTCTAGAATAAGAAGTGCTGGTAATTCCGGCAAGTCCTTTAAATTTCAACTGTTATAAAAACCCATAAGACACTACACAAATCTTGTAGGGGAGACAAAAGAAGGTTAGAGCAGAAGAGGATGCATGCAAGCAAACTAAATTTAGTATATCCACTAGAGATCTCTCATGAAAATGAAATTTTCTTAATTTAAAAGATGTTAAAGAATTAAATTACACTTTAATTGTTTTTGATGGAATGGCACAACCTATAAAAATCTCGAAACAGAAGACACATGACATAATTTTGCCAGTAACTTCTTTTCCCAGTAAGTGTTAAGGATGAAATAATTTTTAAAGCACTTCCTCACCCCACCACTTTTGAGTCTTATTCCAGTTTGACTTGTATTACCATAAAATTCATTGTCCTTAAAAGTAGGTCGATAATATTAGTTTTATAACTACTGCCACTACCCATTCTAGTATGTTTTCATAACCCCCCCATTCACTCTGTTCCTTTGCAGTCAATCTCCACTCCTAGCAACCCCTGCTCTCTATCAATTTCCTTTCCTGGACACTTCATATAATTGGGACTATATAATGTACTCTTGTGCCCAATTTTTCACTTTGCATTAAACTGCTATGGCTCATTATCGTTGCTATTTTGGTTTGGTTTGGTTTTTGGACCACCCCAGCAATGCTCAGAGGGGTTATTCTGGCTCTAGACTCAGAAATTCCTTCACCCGCGCGGGGACCATATAGGCTGCTGGTGGTTGAATCTGAGTCAGGCACATGCAAGGCAAGTACCCTACCTGCCACTAGTATTATCTCTTCAATGGCTCATTAACAGTAACACATATTCACTGCTGGTTAGTGCTGAAGAGTATTCCATTATATGGATCTGCCATATTTAGTTTAGCCATTCATCAGCCCATGAGTATTCAGACCTATTTTCTATTGTGATTATAGTCACAATACTCCTTTTCTGGGTTTTTTTTGGCCACACCTGGTGGTGTTTGTGGAGTACCCATCAGTTACTCCCAGCTCAAGTCAGTGTTCATGGGATATGCAGTGCCAAGGCTCAAACCCAGGTCTCCGGCATGTAAAGCCCATGCTAGGCCATTCAATTGTTCTGTGGTCCCATTTGGGCACAAACCTTTTGTGAACAGACTTTCATTTACCTTAAACATATTGGTAGCAATGTAAGAACTGGGTCATATGAAAACTGTCTTATCTTCTAAAAGTATATAAATCAGCTACATTAAGTTTTTGAATAGGAAAACTGTTGTGGAAAAAACTGGATATTAAATCAGAAATTCTTCATGTAATTTTAGTTCTACCATTAAATGGCAATGAGAGCTTGAGGAGGTCATTTATCACTCTATCATCCACACAAAGGGCTGATAAAGATAAATCTCCTCTAATATGATTTCCTATGACCATAACCTTCAACCAAGATGTATTTTACTATTACGCTTTCCATTTCTACTTGTTACCAATCTCCTCTAGCTCTTAGTTTCCCTTCCCAATTTTATGCAGACTGATGCTATTACTAACAAAATAAAGAATAGTTCATGTTCAGGGCTCTGGAGTACAGGGTTTGTTAAGGCGCTTGCCTTCAGATGTAACCAATCTCAGTTCAATCCCTGGCATCACATATAATCTCCTGAGCACTGCCAACAGCGATCCCCAAGGCCAGAGTTAGGAGTAAGCTATGAGCACTGCTGGATGTAGCCCCAAACACATCTCCACTCGTATTGCAAACGTGTACTGCCTCATGTTCTCTGGCAAAAAAAAAGAGAGGGCAGAAAAAGTGTGAGAGGTGCAGTCAAAGAATTCTATCAATTATTATAGGTAAGGAAGAAGCATGTTTTAGTGAAGGAAATAAGCATGAGAGAAAGCATCATTGTAGTCCAAACAGAATACAGAACATCAAAGTCCACAAAAGATGAAAGGAGAGAGGGAAACACACAGTGTAAAAGAGCTCAAACTGTCTCAACTGGAAACTGGGAGATACAGATGATGGTAATAGTATTTAATATTAAGAAAAAAGACGACCCTGAAGTCTGATTACAAATATTAGAGAACTGATGAGTGGAAAGAGCCCAGAAACTTGAGTATGGCTACCTTAATTAAACATTGTATATATGTCACCTGTATTGAATATCTAGATTTATAATTAATTTTATCAACAAAACAAAGGTTCTCAAGGCATATATCCTAGTGTTTCTGCACATTCACACACAATAAACTTATGATCTGCACAGATATACTAGAATATTTTTGTTTTTGTTTATCAGCACTAACAAGAAATTCAGTTTGTGGTACACAATCACATTTTCACATGAGATACTAAGAGAACTTTTAAAAGAAATAAATAGCTGATTACATAATATAATGTTAATGCAGAGTTAGTAACAATTTAGTATCAAATTAGTAACAATTTTTTAAAACTATTGCGATAACTAATTTGTATTTTTAAAAAAGATTTTAAAATCCCAACGTTAATTTCTAGACAAAGAAATATAATCTCAAAGTGAGAAAATAAAAATCATCTTCAAAGAGAGGAAAAGCGACTAAAGAATAACTCAAAAATAATACTTCAATCTAAGATTCTGCCCCAAATGAATTTTAAATGAATCTAACATTTGCAACTTATCAACTGCGGTGAGCTTAACAGAGAGAAAGTCAGTGAATCTTTCTGTGTATATTTGTTTTAGAAACTGAGTTCAGCGTCAGAGCTGAACCACACCCCTACATCTGTTTGCATTTTTAAGCCCAAACACAGGCCTTTAAAATATAAAATGTTCTGTAAAATATGCTTGAAAACCATGTATGAGTCAAACTTTAGATTTAGCAAGGGGATAGGAGTTTCATCACTACAGAGATAAAGTACATCTTAAATTTCTATTTATGGTTCTCTCTTAAAATTGCCACTCTAGTCTGAGCAAATAGACAGCAAACAAGGACATTTAAAGGCGAGATGGATTCAGAGGTGAGAGCGAGTAGACAATGATAGAACTACTGTCTCTTTTCACCGAGTTTGGAAGAAAACACTGTTTTTGCATGACTTCATCTGCAGTTAGGCTGTAAGTCAACAAAGCACTCTTACTTCCATTCAGTCCTGAAAGAACAGTGTTTATAAAAACCAACTTTCTTCCTAAGAACTAAGAAATTATGGTAATGCATTTATATTTATCAGCTTAAAAGCATACATTCGAGCAGGTGAGTCTACAAATTGAAATGAGAGAGAAGTCTTCCTCAGCTCCAAGAAAGGGGAAACCAGCCGATCTCTTGTGAAACTCTCTTGGGTAATACTACTTATGGCCAAGGGCTCCCTTTGCGGTCCCAGCAGAACAGAATTATCAGCCTACAAAATGCTTCGTCCTCTAAGATCATAGAGATTACTATTGAATCTTTTCCCTTTGACAGATGATGGCTTTACCAAGATACCTAATCCACCAACATGCCTAAATATTTCACTAATATGTGAGAGCACACACCCAAGCATACAACAATATTCTTACAAGTATCAGAATGCATTATGCAAAATGACGCATCTTCTGAAAATTAAACCTGTGCAAAGTTAAACAGCATCAAAGCTCATAAAATGGTTATTAAAAACAAATCAGAAAACAAAAAACCCTTCAAATTTGATTAAGTTGGTTTTTTTTTTTTTTTTTTTTTTTGCTTTTTGGGTCACACCTGGCGATGAACAGGGGTTACTCCTGGCTCTGCACTCAGGAGTCACTCCTCGCGGTGCTCAGGGGATATCATACGGGATGCTGGGAATCGAACCCAGGTTGGCCGAGTGCAAGGCAAAACGTCCTACCCGCTGTGCTATCGCTCCAGCCCCCGATTAAGTTGTTATTTTAAAAACAGGTTTGCAAGAAAATGGTTCTGCAAATATTTTTTAACTACATTATTATAGAAGAGCAAAGTAGAACAAATGGGTAATAGGTATAGTAATTAACAGTGCACTTAAGAAAAGACACAGAATAAGCTATCTCAGTATTTTATGTTCTGCTTCATTTGAACACAATGTTACCGTGAGAGATTAAATAGGTATTTGAGAAGCAAATTTCAAAACTAACCTTTGAATTACATTCAACTCTGGAAACTTAGTACTAAAACAGCAGTTCTTTGTTGAAACAAAGAACCATAAATTTCTTTTTAAACTATAAATTTGTTGAAACTATAAATTTCAAGGTATCTCTCATATGTCTTTTTTGCTTTAAATAACAGTAGTTTAGTACTTGAACCTAAGAGTTACTGATTAGAACTTATTCATCTACACACTCCAGCCAGCTCCAACTTAAAACCAATAGCAGTTATTTATTTAAGAAAGACTATTAATATTGAAATAACTCTGGAAGTTCGTTTCTGAAGTAAACTGTTAAACTTGTTAGTCAAATTCTTAAGTAAGACTTCAGTTTCTTGCCTTCATAGCAAGAGGATCTGTTAATGGTGTTTTATCCAAAATTTAAAAGAGAACAGAAAAAAAAACATGAAAAGGGCTAAAAATACTTATAAATACTAACTATTCGAACTGGAGAGATAGCACAGTGGTTCGATTCCTCCATCCCTCTCGGAGAGCCCAGCAATCTACTGAGAGTATCCCGCTCACACGGCAGAGCCTGGCAAGCTCCCCATGTCATATTCGATATGCCAAAAACAGTAACAAGTCTCACAATGGAGACGTTACTGGTGCCCGCTCGAGCAAATCAATGAACAACAGGACAGTGTTGCAGTGCTACTAAATAATCATCCTACCTGTGAACTAGAGACAACCCCTAAGATGTCCAACTCATTTTAAAGAAAGAGCACAGAACTGTAACAAGTAGCCACAGACTGTCAGGACATGTTTCTGTCTGAACCTGCTCCCCCTCCCCAAGCTTCCTCATCTGGCAATGCTCTATCAACAAGTAATAAATGTATGTTTTCAAACAGGATTCACTTTCAATCCATGAAATACAAATTAAGAAGGCTTAATACGATAATTAGATACAATTAATACAATTAAAAAAATACTAACACACCACAAAGAAAAAAAACAAACCAGAATAAAAGGTTCTTACTGCAGTTACAGAGGAAAAAAATTAGATATCTGCTGTGACTACAATGCCAACAGTACACTGTTAATATGCAAAATAGTAAACCATACAGATTGATTACCACTTCATATTTTATTGAACTACTGATAAATGAAAGCACTGAACATGCTATCAAAAAGCTTGGCTTGAAAGTTTAGAACCAAAGCTGTAACTTTCACCACTGTGAAATGGGACTGACATTTTTCACAGGGCTAGGAGCGTTTATAGAACAATGTAGCTGTAAAAATTCTGTTTTAAAATACCCATTTATTTTAAGAAATGTATCCTAGGATATTTGATAAAATCAATACCCTGGTCATACTTTCTCATAGTACTGTTCACTACTGCAAAACTTAATAATCTAATGATGATAAGAAAACAAAACACGAAAAATTTAAACCAATCCCTTTGAAAACAAAATTTATAAAAGTTCAATGAAAATAAAGCTATCACACCACATTACTATCAAAAGAACATAAAAAAAAAATACCTCAGAAAATAACAAGTGCTGGCAAGGATATGAAGAAATTGGAGGGGCTGGAGTGATAGCACAGTGGGTAGGGTGTCTGCCTTGCACACGGCCGACCCGGGTTCGATTCCCAGCATCCCATATGGTCCCCTGAGCACGGCCAGGGGTAATTTCTGAGTGCAGAGCCAGGAGTGACCCCGGAGCATCGCTGGGTGTGACCCAAAAAGAAATTGGAAATCTTAACAAGGATAAAAAAAATGGTGAGGCAGCTATACATAACAGTATGGCAGTTGCTCAAAATATTAAAAACAAAATAATCATATATGAAATTAAAAAAAGCAAGGTCCAACAATATCTGTGCATAAATATCCACAGTAGCATTACTCAAAACACAAAACATCCTGTGTTCACTGACGGATCAATAGGCTAAGTAAACATGGCAAATAACATACAATAAAATTGTCACTGAGTCTTAAAAAGGGAAACTCTGGCACATGCTCCAACATGAATGAGCCTTGGGTAACAAATGGAAAATAATTTTATGAATCCACTTATATACAATTATCTGCTGAAGTCAAATCCTAAGAGTGAGAAAATATAATAGTGTCTACCAGGGGGATAGACCAATGAGCGCTACTGTATAATGAGTGTCAAGTTTTAGTCTTGCAAAATGAACATTCTAGTACATTTTGTGTGCAAATTACAACAATTTAAGAAACAAATAAAACAAATATGGGACTAGAGAGGAAGTACAAGGGTCTAGGTGCTTGCCTTGCATGCAGTCAAATACAGTTTGGTCCCGTACACCTTGTAAGGTCCCCCAAGTCCCACTAAGAGTGTTTTCCTGAGCACAAAGCCTGGAGCAAGCAGAGAACAATGCTGGGTGTGGTTCAAATACCGCCCCCACCCCTCTACTTCCCTGCCCTCGGCAAGCAGTTAGAACTTGAGGGGAAGGTTTACAGGAGAAAAATGCAAAAGAGCCATTTTCATTATGTCTGCTGACTTACCACCTAAGCATTAGTGAGACACCAAAGAAAAATCACGAGTAACACTAAATTCAAGAGCTGAACAGATAAATACTGAAACTTATGACACACTAATCACTGTATCACTGTCATCCCGTTGTTTTTCAATTTACTCAAGTGGACACTAGTAATCCCTCTATTCTTCCCAGCCCCGGGATTTTAGCAGCCTCTGCCTACTTGTCTTTCTCAATGACTGGAGGCTCTATAAGGGTCAGGGGAATGAGACCTATCGTTACTGTTTTTGGCATATCGAATATGCCACGGGGAGCTTGCCAGGCTCTGCCCTGTGTGGTAGCTTGCTGTGCTCTCTGAGAGGTACCCTCTATGATTTGTTGCCTACTGTCTGAACTCCATTGGTGTGGTAATTATGGAAAATGGGTAGAAGTGTCTTATAATGTGTCCGGATAGTAGAGGTTGGGGCTGGGTCCCTTGGGGTGGGGAGGGTTCTCACCTGGCCCCCCTCTGGGGCGCCCTGGAGTGAAAAAAGCCTGGCGCAGAGTCAGGAATTAATGACACACTAATATGGACAACAAATTGGTAAATACTTGGTCTTTTAGTGAAGACACCAGAAGAGCTGGGTGTTTTTGTCCACCCCCAAGCCCCGTCTCTGCAGGGTCTGAGTGAAGACATGATCTGGAGATAAAGGCAAAACCAAAACTACAACAGACCTGTAAGGGACCTGACTCAAGTGATGGCGCACCTGTGAGGCCCTGGGTTTGACCTCAAGCCCCACACGCCTCCCCGTCCTGCCCTCTCCCCACCAGTCCCCCTGGGGTCCACTCCTAGGTTTGAGCGCTGAATGAGGCCCAAAGCAGTACTCCAGGTACTACTGGCCGTGCTCTCAGAGTCCCCCCAAACTGATGGGGTAGTTAACCCTACTTAAAAAAAAAAGACCAATCTTAATAAAGCCCGAAAGCCAGTCACATGAGATCATGGTGGCCTGCCCAAAGATGCCTACTAATCAGAAAATTCTCAAATATCCTTTAAAAAACTTATGATAAATAATGCTGTCAAATCACTAGGCTTGTCTCACCTGCACAACAAAATAACTGCAGCAGCAGCTCAAATACTGAAAACTCAGCAAATCAAAATATTCAAAGCTTCTTATACTATTCAGAAAGCAGTTTTTTAAATAGCACAAAGTAAACTCTAAGGAACTATAATCACCTAACTACTAAAAATAATGAAGCTATATAATAATTAATAGAAAGGGGGTGAGATAGAAAGTATACTTCATGTAAAAGCCATGAAAGATGTGAAAGCCAATAAAGAACAGGTGTGACAAATAGAAATAAAAATAGGCAGGGTATTAAAAATATGTTTTAAAAGTATAAAGTGATACACATTAAAGACAGAGAGGGAATATGGGATGATATCTATCCTGCAAACAATATCCTAAAGAAAACTGATACAATTGGTAATGTAGACAAAACAGACTCAGGCAATAAGTTTTACAAGAGAGGAAGGATAATGAGTAAGTTGATTCAACATGTAAACAACCCTAAATTTATATTCACTGTGTAACAAAATTGAAAACATAAGCAGAATCAGACAAATCCAAAGTCAAATGTGAAGACTTTAGCACTTTTGAATAACGCAGAAAAGGATAAAAAGTAAGCAAGGATCAGGAGATGGCTGGAAGTGCTGGTGGCAGAAACTCTAAAGGTGAGAGGCTGCCCTCAAAGCTGGCCCACGGGGTAGCCCAACCACTGTCAGGAGTGGCCAGAGTACCTTGCTGGGAATAGCCCCTCATTATTGCTGGGGGTGGCCTAAAAACAAAAGCCAAACAAGCAAAATCTTAATAAATATGCATAACAGGAAATTAACAAAATGTAAAGGCAATTTACTGAATGGGAGAAAATATTTGCAATTAACAAGTCAAGAGGTCAATATATAATCACAGATAAAGAACTCTCAGTGTAATTCAAAAGCAACAAATCTAAAAAAAAAAGAAAGAGAATCTAAATAGTATCTTTTCTAAATATACAGGCACAGAAAGAAATGCTCAACATTATGAATCACCAGGGAAATGCAAATTAGAACGGCAATGAGGCACTAACTTCACAACTGTAAGAATGGCTAGTATTAAAAAGACAAGTAACTGAGAACGGGCAAAGATGTGAAGAAAAGAGAACTGTGATGGAATCTGTATCTGCTTTATACTGGCAGTATAAAGGTTCCCAAAACAATGAAAATACAACTGGTGTATGATTCAGAAATTCTCTTTCTGGTTATTCCACTGAAAAACTCAAAAGGTACATGGCCCTCCATGTTCACTGAAGAACTATTTACAGTACACAAGATATAGAAAATATATCCAGATATAAAGAAACAGGAGGAAGACTCTAAGTGCACTGATGGAGGTGAATGGATTAAGCCAGTGTATGAATGACGTAAGGGAAGGGAGAGGGAATGAGGAAATAAGGAAGAAAGGGGAAGGAGAAAGGAGGACGAGAGAAAAATCTAGTCACAACATAGGTGGACCCCAAGGGCACTATGGTAAGAGAAGGAAGAACCTTGTATGTTCTCTCTTATACTGAAAATCTAAAACACCAACAAAAGAGCAAGACGGCAGGCATAGAGAACTGAGTGGTGACTGCCAAGGAAATGGACTGGAGGTAGGAGGAAAAGTAAAAACGGGTAAGAGAGTCTTCATCGGAACAGGTATGCTGTCTGCAGGGGAGGAGAGGGGGCCGCCCTGCTACAGCCACTTAGGGAAACAGCCAATCCCATGATGGATGCGGTTTTGGAATAAAGCAAGCAAAAAAAATAATGGTATTGTTAATTCTGGTAACTAAATAAACAATGGTAAATGTTTTTTAACGATTCTCTGTAATTAACATTAAGTCACTGAATGCAATTCACAGCACGATTACTACAATGATACTGTACTGCACAGAGATCTAAAAGTCATCTTCAAGCAAAGTATTATGTAGCTCTGGGATGGCTATTAGATGTAATATAGTGACGGTTTCACCCGTGTGTGTGTGTGTGTGTGTGTGTGTGCGCGCGCGCGCGCACGCATCAGGATACAGTATTATATATCTCATACTAAAAAAATTTTTGAATTACGTGAAAGATTTGAACAGGAATAAGTGATCAATTTGACAGCATACGTATTTTATCCAACAACTGAAAACTGAAAAGCTGTAATTAAAATCTGAGATTTTCCTTCAAAGAAATCGCTGAGAAAAGACAAGTGCAAAATGAGATATTGTTGTTGTTTTGGGTCACACCCAGCCAGTGCTCAGGACTACTTACTCTTGGCTCTGTGCTCAGAGTTCACTTCTGGTGGGTTCTCAAGGGACCATATGGGATGCTGAGGATCAAGCTCCGGTCAGCAATGTGCAAGGCAAGCACCCTACCCCTGTACTACTGCGCCAGCCACTGGAAGAGGGTATTTCATCGCAAATTTATATGCCACAGAACCTTTACCAGAACATATAAAGAACTTTCACAAACCCAAAGCACAAAGCTTAGAAACCCCACAATTTTCTAGAACATGTGGCAGTCCTTAAAATAAAAAATAAAATAAAATCAAGAAGACCTTCTATATCAGCAAGGGTTAGTGTATTCTGAAATAGTTAAAAATAACTACTAGGCCTAATATTGTTGACCAGCTTTTAAGTGTTTCATAATGACAATTTTAAACAACTTCTGATGACAATTCGGTACCTAAAGTCTTAAAAAGTTGAGTAAGGAAAAAGAACACTAAAGACCTGTAATGCTTCAATGGCTTAGAATCACAGATTAAGCCACTATTCTTAAGTGAGATTTGGGTCACCAGGATTATCTGCTCAAATAGGATGTGCATACCAAAAAACTTCCAATCTGGAAAGGGAAGCAGTTGTTAAAACTGTGCTGATACAAAAGATGTCATCATTGTATACTTACAAAAAGAATGAATTTATCATTACATGGCTAACCAACTTAAGCAAATTAAAGCTAAAGAACAAAAGCTAAAGATTTCCAATTCAGCATTAAATGTTTTGCTTACTACTTTCAACTACCTATATACTACTGGTAGTAGTAGTCTGTATGTGAATCAACCATTCAACTTTGGAAGAGTTATAAATTCTGTTGAGCTGAGTTAATTGACATAATTATTCTGCACTGTTATGCAGCAAAATAGTTAAGACCATGGGCTTTAGAATGAGGGGGAAGAAGACTTGGATTCAGTTCACTAATCCAGTCAAGGAAGTGGCTGATTTTTTCAGGTCAGTTAATCTCTAACTTCAATTCTTAATCTAATCTCAATTTACCATTCATTTGCAAAATGAAAAATACAACACTAACCTGTAATGTCAGGTATTTGAAACATGTAGCACAGAAATGCAGCCATGTAAAAAATGTTATCTACCGTCACATATCAGAAACATGTTTACTTTTCAAAGAAATTTAAAGGATTGTGTTAATATATTCACTGCCCTAAACTATTTGTTTAAAAACAGTAAAGACACTGTGAAGATTAAATGAAATTACACAACATTATTATAAGTAGTATTAGGTAGAACTGCAACCAAGGCTCGATTAACGCACTACAAGAGCACTAAAAAAATTAAAAAAAAAAAAGCTCACTACTCTTTTAAACCATTGCTTTCTTTCCCTAGATACCATAGTCTACTTTCACCTGTAGTCTACTTTCAATCTTTACATGAAATGAAACTTCAGAGCTGTAAAATGTTAAATGATATATTCAACAGATCCTCATCCAGACCCAACAGACAAAGCCTCAGAAAATCTGTAAAATTGCATATAAAAGGGCATATTAAGTGAAGTGGCACAGATGTTTATTTCTATGAGTGGCATGAATTTGATTATTTTCTAGGGAGCCTATAGTCCCATCCCCACCTCCGCATATGAGACTGCTCATCCAATGAATTTTTACAAGTAAGGAAACAAGAGTCTTACCACAGAGGTTAAACCACGGAAGCAAGTAAAGCTAAAGAAAGAACAAAAGCTGAAGATTTCTAATTCATCATCAGTTTGCTTACTACTCCCAAATGCCTACATACTACTGGTAGTAGTCTTCTGTATGTAAAAAAGGTTCCCTTTCATATTACGTCAAGAACTACTGTTTTGGGGGCTAGAGCTACAGCACATTGGGTAGAGCATTTATTTGCCTTGCAGAGGGTCGACTCAGGTTTGATTCCCAACATCCCATATGGTCCCCCAAGCACCGCCAGGAGGAATTCCTGAGTACAAAGCCAGGAGTAACCCCTGAGCACTGCTGGGTGTGACCTAAAAAGCAAGGGGGTGGGGGAAAGAACTACTGCTTTTTGGGTTGGAGAGAGAGTACAGTGGCCACAGCCAACTGGGGTTCAATCTCCAGTACTACATGTAGTCCCCCAAGAACTGCCAGGAGTGATACTTGAGCACAGAATTAGGAGTAAGTCCTGAGGAGGACAGCTGGAGTGACCCAAAAACAAAGTAAAAGAAATATGTACTCTTATTTCTGGCTGCACCACGGATTCTGCTTAGTGCCAGGCAGCAGAAAAACTTGCCTCCCTAAATGCAACTGCTATACTGTCAATGCACATAAATAAGAACTGTTCACAGGGCAGAGTAATCCAGGAGACTTGGCTTAATCTGAACCAAGTACTGAGACCATAAGCAAGAAGAAATCCTAATTATCAAAACAGAACACCTTTTTTTTTTGGGTGTGTGTGTGGGGGGGGGGCTCACTTTGATTTTTGAGTCACACCTGCCTATACGCTGGATTTATTCCTGGCTCTACACTCAGGGATCACCTCTGTGGGCTCAGGGGACCAAAATGAAATGTCAGGAACATTTAAGCATGGGTCAGCCAAGTGTAAGGCTAGCACCTTGTACCATGCTTTGGGCCCCAAGCATAATAGTCTTAGATATGCTGGCAGTAAGTCACAAATCTAAAACTCAAACATCATTAAGAAAGAAATAAAAATAAAAAGCCTCCCATGAACATAACCTTCTAGCAAAGTAAAAATACTCAACGGGAGCTAGACAGACAGTACAGCAGGCAAGTGCTTGTCTTGCATGTGGCTGAGCAGGACTCAATCCCTAGCACCATAAATGGTCCCCGACACCCCTAAGAGTGATCCTGAGCACAGAGCCAGAAGTAAGCCTGAACATAGGTGGGTACGCCCTCTGCCCTCTCAACAAGAGGCTTAATAGCCCAAAGCCGCAGAATTCTATTTTCTTAATGTCATTTTGGAGCAAATAAGGTGTCAATAAGATTCTTAAGCGACTTGTGCTTTCCAGAATATGCTACATTCATTTCCCTTAATGTGCAATCTAATTATTTTTTTAAAAACCCGGGAGCGTCTGAAAGTGTCAAAATCGACAGAAAAAAACAAAGACCCACAAATTCTACCATTTCGTGCTCCTAGCATCTTCTGATCTCCAAGGAAAACTTAGCATTAGTCCTTGTCATCTATTAACTTTGATAACCACGACATTCAAACAAACCACCAATCTGACATGCTTACTGATGTCTAAAATTTGCTTCCATTTAATCAGGCTTCCCTTCACCCACATACTGACATGAGCAAACTTGACCATTAGAACACATCAATCACCAAACAACTAAAGAGCTTTCTTCTGCCTTTCCTACCGAAACTATGCCATACTCATTTCTTAGGGACCCCTAGGCCTATTGACTTAACACCCAATACTTTAATATCCTGGATTTTAAGATTCACTTATCTTTTTATTAAACAGTACCAATAACCATCTTCAATCATACTATGAGAATTCTCCCTCACACCCAGTAAGACAAATACTATCACCGGATTCTCCTTATTTTGAATGTTTTCTGAAACCTCTAAGCAAACTTGGAAAAATACAAACACTGCAAATAGATTCCACTAAAATGTTGTGAGATTTACCCAAATTATCCCCTGAGAACTACAGATGATCCATTTCTTAGCTACCTGACCCCAACACAAGCGTATCACTTCAATCTCTGCCTCTCCTGTATTACTTTCTCCCTTGACTCTGTGACATGACACTTCATCTCATATATAACCTGTGAGTCCACTATGACTTAACTGGAAGAGCCTCTAGTCAACCTAAATCATTAGTCAATCATAAGCAACTCACATGCTTTGCAACTCTAAACTGATGGCTACAGCTTCTACTTGACTAAGAGTAAGACCATCAGAACAAGTGCCTCAATTTCTCATCTCTTCACAAAGTCATTGCTATTTTCTACCTCATCTCTTTACCCATCCTTGATGACTTTCCAAATAGTCCAAAGAAGTACTGAATCTCTGTCTGTGTTCCCTATCATCCCATGCAAACTTTGAATTTACAGTCTCTAATCTTTAAGGATAACCTACAACACTACCATATTCTTGCCATTTGTAAAAATGATTGGAAATAATCAAATTCAAATAAAACCTTCAAAATATCTTTGGAATTCCTCATAGTTTTACGAATAAAAATTTTTATCACTTTTATTAATTCCATATATTAAGTTAGGAGATTGTTTTTATTTCCTTTGACATTTATTCTAATTTCACAGGACACTACAGAATATCTTCCACAACTTAATTTTTTTCTTGACACTGCATTTATTTTCATGGTTTATGAAGAAAGAAAATGAACCATATATCACTATAGACCTATGTATTTATCAATAATTAAAGTTACTATAAAGCTTTCTTCATAAGAAAGTCAAATCCTTTTTCAGTCTTTTCAATGAACTAAGTAAAAATAACTTATTCCAAGAGTTCCAAAATAATCATGTGTACCATGCTAAGATTCAATAGAAATTTTTTAAAAAAGATTTAATAGAAGAAATTAAAAAGAACAAATTTCAGTAGAAAACACAAAGCTAAGTCGCCTATTCAGTTCAGGGACATGCATGCTTTTCTTTTAGACATGGAATCTGCCAAAGAGCAAAGCTGTCTGGGACAAGTTTTGACCAAAGGCTCCATGCACCTTGTGACTCATTTGAGAGTCAGGACATATAATTATATTTTAGATATATCCCCTATTTTTGGAAGTTATATAAACTGAGGCCTCTGGAAAATCCTCAAAGAATGTAATATAGATGTTATTAGAAAAAGTAGTTTTAATCTTTGGAAAATTGAAAAACAATTCTTTATCTGGCTGAAATATTGGTTGTATGAGTACATACATCTGTCAGTACTTTTGTACACCTTAATTCTAAACACTTCAACATATGAAAATTTTACATTAATTTTATATTTTTACTAATACAGGTTGATAAATTTTACAGTCCCAGGGATTATACCTCATGTTTGTGAGGCACTCACGCTACCACTGAGTATATCCCGAGCCCTTACCTTAACTTTTCAAAGCACATTCGTGAAGTTAGCCCAGAATACTACATATAAAAAAGGAAAATATTTTTTAAAAGTTGATATAAATAAAAGAAAAATTTTGATATAAAAATTTTATATAAAAAATTCTCAATTTTATCAAGTAAATTTTTTTTCCTGAATGAAAAAGTTGTTGTTGTTTGAGAGCTCCAATTTCCTTACCTTCTAAGAAAGTGAAAACTGAAAACTTTATGGAATTTTAATGTTCCTTTTCTTAGGACTACTTCCTGTAACTGTAATTGTGAAAAGGGAGGAGGGAGAGGAAGAACATTTTCCAGAATTTTTTTTACACATACCTCTCCTATCGGGTTTATGTGAAAAGCAATTTAAGAGCACTGGCCTGAGTGACAGGACTGAGTATAAGATCATTCAAAAGGCCCAGGAAGATGGTACAGCGGGTAGGGTACTTGCCTTGCATATCGCTGACTGGGTTCAATCCCTGGCACTGCCAAAATTACTTTCTGGGCACTGCCAGGTATGGCCCAAACACCACCCCCACACACAAACAGTACATGTCATATTGCTAAAGCTACCAAATGAACTGAAGAACTTGGGTCTGCATCACTTGCGAAATATTTTTTGTTTTTTTCCACACCCAGCTGTGCTCAGGATCATATGGGCTTCCAGGGATGAAAGCCTGATGGACCACTGTATTCTCTCCAGCCCCTCAAAACGGATTTTTTAAAATACAGGCATTTCGAGGAAGCATGAACTTCTGAAAAAGAATACATTAACTAAATCAAGAAACATATAAATACCTATTTGGGGTGAGGAGCTATGCTAGGTATTGGAATCATATTAGTCCCATTCTCAGGAAATTCAAGCAGAGGGGAAGTGAGGCATTGAACTACACCAAGGATAACTGTGACAACTGTTGGAAATGATACATTGTATTAAGATCCAAGGAGAGCAAGGGATGTCAGTGGAAAGCACTCCAGGCACTCAAAGCTAAGGCTTGCAAGAATATTCAGGTACTGTTTAAGAGGAAAAAAAAACAGGAAACATTTAGACACACACAAAAAAGTATTATAAGATGGTAAGGGTTTCTGTATGGCAATAACATGATCATGTGCTTTAAAATAAAACTAGTAACATGAAAAAGATGGCAAATAAGACAGCCAAATGATGCTGTTAAGACTAGTTACTGAATACACCAACAAGAATATGTTTGGTAAAGGGTGGTCTATAAGCAATAAATGATGCAAGAAGAGGAAAATAAACCAATCAAAAATAATTCCCTAGTTTCTGGCAGAAACAAATGGATGATAATTGATTATAAACCCATTTGGAAATATCAACTTGTTAACTCTCAAGAAAATCATCAACTACACAAGATAATTTGGGAATAAAGCACAGGGGGAAATAGTCAAGTATTGTAATGAAAAATTCTGAAAGAACATCTGTAAAGGATTCCCTAAGAAGATGAGAATGGAATATGGTTGAGAAAGAAAAGTTCCAAGTTAGTAGGCATTCTAGGGCCAGAGAGAGAGCTCAGATAAGGCCTTGCATACGGTCAACCAGGGTTTGATACCCAGCACCTATTATGGTGCCCTGAGCTCTGCCAAGAATGATCCCTGAGCACAGAGCCAAAAGTAAGCCCTGAGTTCTCCCAGTGTGGCCCAATTCAACCCCTCACCCCCACCCAACAACATAATCACAGGCATTCCAAGAGAAGGCTGTTATAGAAATTAAGATTCTAACATGTGAAAAGAACATAGCTGTGCCAAATGCCACAGAAAATAATCAAGGACAATGAAAGTAGTGATCTTTGGCTTCAGAGACACACAGATTATCAGTGATTCCAGTAAGAGTTTAAATGGCTAGAATGTGTCACCTAAAATCTTAACTGGAACATATTCAAAGTTAAAAAACTGGTAAGAGAAAAGAAAATAGATGCCAACACAAAACATTTTTCTCAAGACAATTATGCGTGAATGGCAAGGAGAAACCTGGGAAGGCAGTGCAGGTGAATACAACACAAATTTTAATGGCATTTTATTTTGCATATAAGGATCCTGAACAGGTCTAACGCTTAGGTGTAGTATTTTTTTTTTTTTAAAGCCAAAACCAAAAAACATCCTGATAAGCTAGAAGATAGAATCCTTCACACAGGTAGAGAACTGGAGGGCACTGACAGGAGACACTGCCCTCCTTTGAAACAGTGTGGGAACAAGAAAACCGTCAAAGTGGAGAATATATAGATTGCAGATTCAGTGGCGAGAAGTAAATTTGTTTCCTACCCGATGCTCTTCTCTTTCTCTATGAATAAAAGGGAAGAATATTTATTATTAACAGAGGCTTGAAGAGAAAAGACTATCTGCAAGTGGTGGAGTGAGCTAACCAGAAGAGCTGACATGAAGATGTGTGGAACGGGTTAACCAGGAGCCTAAGACAACAGACAACAGCATGATCTAACTCTGGGGCTTCCTCCAGCAGGAGCACAACAGAGGTAAGGGACTGGGTCTATTCAGGACTGTGCCAGCAACAGATCACACAAAAAATATCAATACTAGTTCATTTTGTTAAGTATATTACCATGCTTAACATAGATGGCTTCTTTAAGCCTTATGATGACTTTAGCCAAAAGCTTATTATTTTCATCTTTTAAGGAAGTTAAAGAATGAACTAATAAGTTTCTTGGTAATGGTCACAAACAGCCAGGATCCGAGGTTTAAAATTCCATTTGGAATCCAAGAAATGAAAATGGAAAATGAAAAACTAACATGATTTAAGAGTAAGTATGTGTATAATCTGAAATACTTCTTTTAATAACAGAGTAATGAACCATGAAAATTATTTGAGAAATGGTTCTTAGTGAAAATGTGTAAGACTCACCAAATCCAGAATTTCAGAGACAACAGTAGCAAGCTAACTTATCACAGTATCCTAAATACTAGGTTTTCATTCTCATTTACCTCAAATGTCAATACAAAATGACAATGAGACTTAGAAGGAATACATTAGCTATAGCAAAAATGAACTGTTAAACACACTTAAATAATCAGTTAAGTATGTATGCTTACTTTGAAGCACCATGACTGACAGTGCCACTAAGGACAGAGATTCGTGCAAACAATGTCATGATAGCAACACCTTCCACCCACCACTGTCTCAGGACCCTTCTCCCAACCACCACTGCCCTTGAAGCTTAGTTTTAGGAATCAGTTCTCAGGTTTTATTACCTTTGATCATTTGTTATTCCCATAAATATTTCAGTTCAAACTCCTAAAAAGTTAAAAATGCATCTCCCCAATATACTTGTCACTAAGTTCCAATGAACCAAAGATAAGCTTGGCTGATTTCCATCACTGTTACAAAAAACTTGGCTGCTTGAAAATTCTTTGAGAGCACTACTTTATTAAGTGAGAGAACTAGAATAAGCTCTAACCACCATATTACAAAAGAAAAAAAATGTGAAGAGCAATGGTTTAGAAGAAAATGATATTCAACTCCCAATTCTGTTAAAGATATAAATATCAGACTTGATAATTTAGTAGTGACATAAGCTTGATATGCTTCACTTCTTCTTATAATACACTATTAGGAAAAGTTATGGACAGCTTAGCTTAAGTCAATGTTTTCCAAATTGCCTTAACAAAGCACTGTTCTTGACAAAAGTAGTAATATGTAAAGATATGTGTGTGTGATATAAAGAGTAGGCACACTATAGGAATTTACTACTGGAGAGAAAGATGACAGCTATTGTTACAAAAATATTATGTTAATATGAAATAAGTCATAGAAGATATAAAACCATTAGATTTTACATATTTTCTATGAATATTTAATCTCTCATACTGTCATTTAGTCACTTTTACCCAGAGATGTATTAACATGTTAACAGACTTTTCAATATTTTGAAACGTAAAAGCAAGATTGTGAGAAAAGTTATCTTCCCCCTGCATTTTCTACTCCCATCATCCAGTATGGCAAGCTCCCCATGGCATATTCAACATGCCAAATATAGTAACAATAACGGGTCTCATTCCCCTGACCCTGAAAGAACCACCAATACGGCACCATTTGGAAGGATGAGTAAGGAGAGGCTGCTAAAATCTCAGGGCTGGGACGAATGGAGATATTACTGGCATCCGCTCGAGCAAATCAATGAACAACAGGATCACAGTGACAGTGACACAGTGATCATCCAATATGTGTAAGAACAATTAAGATTTTATCCATATAAGGCTGGTCCTTACCTAAGTTTTAGGAATAACAAAATATGGTCAGAGAGGTGGTACAAGGGCTACCAAGCCCAGGTAGCTGACCCTTGCTGGATCCCTAGACATCTCTGAAACAACAGAGAAGCCCAAATAATCCCTGGTGCCCCAGGCCAGAGCAGCACTGAATCCTCCACTGAACTGCTGGCTGAGAACCATGGAGATGCCCTGGTAGTCAGCTGCAAGACACCACAACTTCACACACCCCACCCCCACTCCGCCTCAGCACTGCTTGGGAAGCTCCCCTACCGAAAGAACCAATGAAGCAGCACCACTTACCATATACATTAGTATGTCTCTAATCATCACCATAGCTGTCTGATGATCATTCCAAGCTTGATTTAGCGTTTGAAGAAAGTTGTTATTCAATGAATTTAGTACATCTTCTCGCACCTATTAATAGAAGAGTTCATTACAGTTTGTTTATAAGCATACATGCACAATTCAGGCTCAAAAACATACATGCACTTATCTGTTCAATAAATACTACAGTGGAATTCTTATTTTAAATCAAGAAATATAGTAAGCCAGTAGGATATTTTAAACTAAAGTAAAACCTACACACAGAAGACTACCAAATGTGGTATGTGTGGTCCAGATCTACTTCATAACTTTCAGAAACTGAACAACTTCCTGGGCATTTTTCAACTATTCATTAACTTAAAGGTCAGTCAGAATGAAATCCTTGCTACTTACAATGAACTCTATTAAATTGGTCCGATGCTATTGTTGCAAATAAATTTCCTATTATACAACCCTTCCCCATCTTTGAAGAATGACTGAGAACAGTGACTTTGCAGTCAGCCTAACTGGGCTCAAACTCCAGCATCCTGACTATCTGTGCAGGTCTTGTACTTTAGTTTCCTTGCTTGTGAAATCATATCCATTTTCCTATAAAGAGTCAGGGTAGAGCCTGGCACTCAGCAGGCAGCACTTGTGCCGTACCATTTCTTCTTCCTTGATTTCCTCCCTTAACAAACCAAGCTTCCGCTGCAACTCCACAGAGAAGCCCTCTCATCACCACAGTACAAACCAGAACCTCTATCTCCTCATACTCACCCCTATCACACTATTAAATTACATGCTTATAGTTTTACCTACTAAAATATAACTTCTATGGCAGCAAGGATTCTAGCTTTCCGTGTGTACCTCCTATGCCTAGAATTTAGTAGGGCGGAAGACCCTAATTTCATCCTCACCATCCAATAACACAAACCACCTCCAGTTGTTAAAATTTTTCAGGCTCCGCCTATGGAGTGTTAACTGTCTTCCCAATACAATCATGATAAAACTCTAATTCTTCAGACTTCAAGAAATCCTTTCTATAGTTCACAAGCAAACTGCCACCTGCAGTTTGCTTGTGAACTATAGAAAGTTTTACTATTGCTTCCTTCCTGCTGTCATCAGTCTTATGAAACGATATTTTAAGACTAGAAACAGAATTTGGACTGAGTCTAGCTTTATTGTAAAAAGGCAGTGTACTCGTCCTTTAAGTGACTACAGCTCTTCTGAGGCTACTTTGTCAACCTCTACAGTCATTCAAATCCACAATCCTTTAAACACTAACCAGACATCCTCTATCTCAAAATGTTCTTTACCACAGATAATCTGTACTTGTGGTTAAACATTTTGGGGAGGTGTTGTGAAAGACTCTCAATCAATTTTGTGCTTTCTGAGAAACAAAATAACCATTTATTGAGATATACAAAGAGCTATAAGCCTAAATTATAAACACATGGCAAAAATGTCATTGTATATTAGATCTAGTTTTAAAAAGAAGCTGAAATATCAAAGCTGGGAGAATAGACAATGTATTTTCTTTTAATAAATGGGCAGAAACGGGGTCTAATTTGTTTTTTCTTATTTATTAGTAGAAAGGAGGTCATTAAGAGCTTTTTATCGGTCACTGCAGCGATCCTATTAAACATATCATACGAAAACCACAAGTCTCTGTCAGACAATTTAGAATTTTACTCTTTATCTTTGTTCAGAAGACAAAGCTTCTTAACTTAAAGATACATTATGTCACAAATATATTCACCAAACCAAATAATAAGCTCTCATGTTGATCAGTCGACAGTACTAGGGAACAAATACTCTTATGCAAAATGAGCAATGTATTTCAATTCACTAATCCTAATACTTGTGAGACAAAAATTCCCAGTTAGTTAACACTAAAAACACACCAAACTGAAAATATGTATACTTACAAATTTTTTCACTAAGCCTCCCTACTACTGAACCTGAGCAGCAACTGAAATTCACGATAATACTAACTACTAAAACCATGAACCACATAACAAAAATGAAATCTTATATATTCCACACACCAACCATGTAGCCAATTAATCCCTTGCACTTAAATGAACTCCCCACTGACCATGTTTTCTGGGCCATACCCAGAGGTGCTCAGAACTTACTTCTGGCTCAGTACTTAAGGACAACTCCTAGAAAGGGGAACCACATGTGGTGCCAGAGACTGAATCTGGGTTGGCTGTTTGCAGCGCAAGGTTCTCAGTGAATTTCTATACACTCTTGTTATAAAATAGTTTTGTGTTAACTGTATATAAAGCTCCCCAATAGGAAAGCAAAATGTTCTTGATGTACTTGCTGAATGAATAAAAAAATGACTAACTGAATAAAAGAACATTCATGGCAGTAGGTTATTCTTACTGACTGACATACTTTAAAATAAGTCAAGCATTAACTTAAGTTTTTCTGTACTCTTGTCTTTCAACAAAATAAACATGCACTCAACTATAATTTGTCATAAGACAAAACTGTTTTATGTGCTTCAAAAATTACCGACCCATCAGTAACAATAATTTTTACTTAGGAAAAAGTTGAATAAGCTGACTTAATATTTATTTTTGAATGATTATGCATTTGCAGACATTTTAACTGAAACTTAAATGCTTTCTATAAACTTGCCACAATCTGTTTTTAATTAATTCACTCTATGAGCGAAAATTCCTCAAATAATATGCCAGGAAATATTCTTTCACTCTGATATATAAAAGTGATTGGGCTTGGGCGACAGCTCAAAGAGCTAAAGCACATGCTCTGTATGTAACCCTAGAGAAACTGGATTTACCCCACAGCACCAAAATGGTCCCCTGGGCACACAATAACACCAATAGCAAACCCCAGCATTAAGCTGAGAGTAGCCCCAGTACTGTCAGGTATGACTCAAAAATCAAGAGAAAAAAAGAAAAAGGAAAAAATAAATCTGAATGTGGATGCTTTAACCATTTACAAATATAAGAACAAGCTTTTAAGCACACCTGATTATAAAACAAAATAAACATTATGTGAATAAAGATTTAACCTTTATTTTATAAAATTTTAACAATATAGGAATTTGAAAAAAACTGTGGGGTTTGGGCCAGAGAGTACAGAAGGATAAAGGCCCTTGTCTCCTTTGCCACCAATTCAGTTCAAATCCCCACAACTGACGTTCTCAAGTACTGCCAGGAGTCCTCTGAACACTTCTAAATGTGTTCCAAAAACAAAAACGATGTGAGAGCAATGTGGGTAAGGGTAACATAGCTAGTCTCACAGCCTAAAAGAACCACTGACTTTGCACTGACAAATGCAAAGAAAGGGTAACCCTACTATAAAAGCAATGCCAGGACTAAAGGGGTGTATGGACCAGCATGAACTCAAAAACCTACATTTAGAAGGACTAGACAATGAGAACATAGGATGGAACCAGCAGTGAGAAGTGGGTTAAAATTAGTCACTGAAAACAATTGTCTGGACATGGTACTTGATCCTACAAAGGACAAAATGACAGTCCTTTAGAGCAGGACTTTTTAAACTTTTCCCACTAGTTCTGCCTGAGAAATGTTTACACAAACTTGGGTATATAGGCATATATAACAGGAATTTAAAAAATCAAGTATCTACTGATAATGAACCATAAAAATTTATTTTGAAACTTTGTTACACAAGGCACATTGTAAGCAGCTATAAAACTTAGAAGACAGAACAAGCTAAAAAAAAAGATGTATCTAATAAAATATATAAAAAATACATATGCATATAAACACCCCAAATAGACAATTTATAAAACTCAACAATAAAAAAAGCAACTTGATTTTTAAAAACTGACAAAAAGATCTGGACAACTCACCAAAAAGATATCCAGATGGCAAATAAGCAATGAAAAAAATATGGAAAGATAGCCAGTATCAGATCATTAAAGAATCATTAATCAAAACAATGTAACACCACTACATATTCATTACTGGACATTAAAATGGTCAAGTTCAAAACACTAAAACTAACAATAAATAGCTGGTGAGAATACGGAGCAATAAGCACTCGCATTCCTTGATAGTGGTATCTGGTAGGCCATTTTTGAACAGTCTCACAGTTTCTTACAAACTAGAAACACTCCTATTTGATCCAGCTTTATGCTCCTTAAACAAAAATAGCAAAAGAATAACAACAGACAAGCATATAAAACATCATTTACAGCAGTTCTTTTTCATAACTGCCAAAAACTCTGAAGCAATCAATTCTTTAGCCCCTCACTAGAGGGGCTACATTTAACTTATAATCCACCAGACAATAGAAAATTATTTATCACTAGAAGAAAGACATTAAGTAAAAAAAAATGGCAGAGGACCAACTCGATAGCTCAACAGGGTGTGTACAAGCACTGTGTACTGGAGACCAGGTTTAATCCCGGGCAGTGCACGCTCCCCTGAGCACCTAGCTGGAAGGGCTCCGAACCTAAATACGACATGGAAGAACCTGAAGTGTAATAGACTGAGGGAAAGAAATCAATCTGAAAAGGCTATACAGTGTATGATTTCAACTATATGACATCCTGGAAAAGGTAAGACTATGGAAACTGAAGATCGTGTTTGCCAGAACTTACAGTGGAAAGAGAATATATAAATGAATACCAGAAACCAGAAAACGTTTAGGGCAGCAAAACTATTGCATATAAGACGGTAAACACATTTCACTTTATTTTAGAGCCACACCCAGCAGGGCATAGGGCTTACTCCTGGTTCTGGGTTCAGAAATCACACCTGGGGGCCTTGAGAGATCAAACTAAGCACCCCCCTCCCCTTAATAGGCTATACGATCTCTCCAGTCATGGTAGATACATTTTATTATGTATTTATCAAGATCCACAGAATGTTTCATACGAACAATTAACCCTAATTTTAAGTGTAGGTTTTTCAGGGATATTTTGTCAATAAAGTTCAACCACCATTCATGGTAAGAAATGTACCATTCAGGTGTGGAATATTGATACGGGGGGGGGGGGGGGACAGTGTGTGTGAGGGGGGGAGGGGAGAAATGGTGGTATACATTCTGCTCAATTTTCCTGTGAGTCAGCAACAGCTCTTTTTATTAGAAAAAAAGAAAAGGGATTACCCAAGAGATAAAGAAATGTCTTTGAAAAAACAACAACAACAAAAAGACCCAAAAACTACCTGGGTGATTGTGCTATAATAGTTAAGATAAGGAAACTTCTAGAGCAACAGTGACTGTGTGTTTTCCTCTGCAGAAACTTCAACATGAAGATCTTATAGTTACAATGAAACAATTCTGAGTCTTAGACATACTACATTGCATCATTTTTAAAGCGCCATAAAAATTCAAAGAAAGAGGTTAATAGAAGGAAATTTAACGAAAGATTTTATTTAGGGAAGTGCAAGGGGATTCATATACTTTAGCTGTGTTAAGGAATGAGAGAGTTAAATACCAATCCACAGAGTCAAAACTGCTGAAATCATGAGACCCAAACTTTAACAAGTCAACTAGGAGATGGCAGGCTGGGGAGGGGATGGAGGAAATGGGAGGGAATGGGAGAGAAACTGGGCTGGTGATGGGATGAGTGCTGAAACACTGTATATCTAAAACTCAGCTAACTTCATAAATCACAGTGCTTTAATAAAAGTAAATAAAACTACATTGACCTATCAACAACAGAAAGACATCACTTACAGTTTTAAGCAACTTCCAATATAACATTACAGAAAGCATTAAAAACAAAGGCACAGGGGCTGGAGCAGACAGCAGGTAAGGAGTTTGCCTTGCACGTGGCCAACCCGGGTTCGATTCTAGCATCCCATATGGTCCTCTGAGCACCACCAGGGGTGGGTGACTCCTGAGTGCAGAGGCAGGAATAACTCCTGTGCATTGCCAAGATGTGACCCAAAAAGCCAAAAAAAAAAAAAAAAAAAAGCACAGAACACCATAAAAATTAAAAATGGTTGTTCTACAAAGTTAAAACAAAAACACTGGAAGAAAATGATTTCCAAAGTATCAAAGAGATTCAAAGAAAAGGTAAATAGAAGGATGCAATTTTAAGTTACTTCCAATACTACCAAAAACTTAAATGAAGATATACTGAACACTATCAAAATTAAAAACTGTTCTATAATGCCAAAATCACTGTCACTGTCACCCTGTTGTCATCGATTTGCTCGAGCAGGCACCAGTAACATCTCCACTGTGAGACTTGTTACTGTTTTTGGCATATTGTATACGCCACAGGTAGCTTGCCAGGCTCTGCCGTGGGGGCAAGATACTCTCAGTAGCTTGCCAGGCTCTCCGAGAGGGGAAAAGGAATCAAACCCGGGTCAATCACATGCAAGGCGAATGCCCTACCCACTGCGCTATTGCTCCAACCCAAAATATTTGAAAAATCTGGAAGAAAGTATGAAACGTCTTAAATTCAAATACTAAAAAACAAAACTCAGCTCAGTAAATAATTCAAAGAAAAAAGATTAGCAAACTTGGACATACAAAGGCAATTTTGCACTTGAAAAGTTGTCCAAGTCATTAAGGAAATGCAAATTTAAACCACATGGAGTATCACTACCTATATCTTTAGCTGACTAAAACATATCAATAACTTCAAGTACTTACAATGATTAGAGCAACTAACTCTCATATAATGCTGGTGAGAATACAAAATGCAAAGTCCCTAGGAAAAGTTTAGCAGCATTCTATGAAACTAAATATACACTTACACATGACCCTACCATCTCATTCCTATGCATTTAAGATCTAAAAAAAAAAAAGGAAAAGTTATATTCTTATAAAATCTACACAAAAATGTTCACAGGAATTCTATTCAGAACCGTAAGAAGCTGTATCAAACTAAATGACAAGCAAATAGTGACAGTCATACTTCGGATCATCGTTCAGCGAAACAAAACAAAATACAGAAACATAAGAGCCTGAACCAATTTCTAAATGCTACTGTAATCACGCCTGGCCAACAACAAAATACATGCTGGAAAAAAAAGTCTGAAAAGACTATGAACTATGACATTTCAGAGCAAACAAAACTAGAGTGACAAAGAACAAATCGGTGGTTAACAGGTATTAGGATGAGAGAAGGATGTGACTCTACTGGAAAACAGACACTACTCAGGGTGAAAAAAATACTCCACATTGACTATGGAAGCTATTATGTGAATCTACACATGAGCTATAATTCGCAGAACTATACATGAAAATAAGACAAATTTTTTTGTTTTAAAAATTTGCAATAATTATGACTTCTCAAGTAAGTCATGCTCTATTATAAACATAAGCTGTGATGCCACAACTTTTAAGCATAAAAGCAACCTGACTACAAACAAGGATTTGAGTACATCAGTCTTATATTCTACAATAATTCTAATTCGCATACTACATTATTCATTTCTGTGAACAGTGCTCTTGCAGTCTTTTCCATTAAATCCTTACCAAAGATTAAGGTGGAATTACTTAGTAAAAATGGAAAGCTTTATTTTTCAGCATTGAAATAAATAAAACCTGTTCACTGATACCAAGTCCATCCAAATTGCAACACACCCTCAGATTAATTAAATTACTGATGAAAGAAGAATGGAGCAAGAGAGTAAGAGGAGAAAGCATCAGACATAAGCTCTCAATATCTTTAGGGAATGAACAACAAGGACAGACTCTGGGCTAGTAGTTCCCAGCTGATCTAAAACGCCAATAAGTAAAATTTTTTCTAATCACTATTTTCACCCTCAAAATTTCTACAACTGAAGTAAATTTCAGCCAATCCTAATTAAATGTCTAGGTAGTACCAAAAAATTAAAATTAATTCATCAGCAAAAACTGAATTAAAACTGAGTCACAGCCATGATATGGACTACCCAAAATTGAGAACTTTCTTCTTAAAAAGTCTCAAAACTCAGGGCAGTATTTAAACCCCCCAAGCAGATCAATCATTTGTATTTAGTATTATTTTGTATTAAAATGCACATCATATATATAAAACACAAATGGGACATGAATAATATGGATACACACTAATGATACTAAGATCATTTTTAAGTATCACAGCAGAGGCATTATACTATCCCAGAAATCCATAGTACTTTAATCTTCACAGAACAGCCACAACAATAAAATTAGCATTTGCAGACAATACCTAGGACAGTGAAGTAGGACTTTGGCCAATTCACTTAACACACCAACTGGTCTATATCTTCTCTCTTTCAATATGAATGGGGTTGACTGAAGGAATTTTACACCATATTCCAGAGATACTTAGTAAACCAATATATGGCAGATTGTTTCCCTTGATTAAAATTGGTTCTCAATGATTTAAAGGGTTGTTTTTCCATTGTTGTAAAAATAACAAGTCACTGGGAGTCAGCTAAGTGTTTCTCCTTTAAAAGACATATTGTCCCTTTCATCTGCTAAAATCTGAGTACTTACATAAACATCCAACATTCACCAAGATCAAAGCTAGCATTTTAGCTGCCACATTTAATAATTGAGCATTTTTTCAAATCGGCAATTATTATCTGAGAGGTTGTCACTTAACAAATTTTACCAGCTTTGTAAATTCTACTTTTAAGGGACACCAATAATTACTCTTTAAGATCTCAAAAAAAGTTATTTCCTCATGTAACAGATTAATGACATAAACCAAGCAATTACAGTGGCTTACTACAAGAAATGACTCTCAATAGAAGCCAAACCATGAAATACAAAGAATACCTCCCCTAAATCAACAGGCCGTAGCCCCCCACCTCACTGTCAGACTCCTGACTTGAAAGATTAGAGCACAACTTTTTGTTAATCTATGGGTCTGCCTGTGAGCAACTCCCACACTTAGCAGGTGAAGTCATGATCAACTGGCTTCACTCCTTGTGTAGCATCACTCATCACTTATAAATCATTGGCAATGATACTATTTTATGGCTGTTATAAAATGCTTAGAATAGTAAATGACACATAACATGTTTCAAACGTAGTAATATTTGTGTATCTTAAATACATACTTTATTTGAAGGGGAGGTCACCTTGGTGGTGATCTGGCTTTACTCCTAGGAGGAGCTTCGGAGGGGGACGGGGGGAGTTCGCACGTGGTCCCAGGGAATGAACCCTGTGTCCAGCATACAAAACATGTACTTTAGATCTTTTGAGTTACCTTCCCAGCCTCTATGAAGCTATCTGGTCAGGATAATCACCCATGGAAAGTTTATTAGAAATGAATACTCTCAGGTCTTCTATCAAACTGAATCACAAAATATCTTCTATCAAACTGATTAAGATGTGAAGTTTACAGGTGCCTTAAAATTTAAGAGGCAAGCAACATACAAACATACACAGATGTTTACTTATTTCTTCTAAGATGTCAATTTTCACTCGATTCTTGTTATCCTCTAATAAAAACTTAAAAACTGGAAGAAATTTTTAGTTTATACGTTGAGGAGACTGTAATGCAGTCAATGCATTCATTATTGCATATTTGATAGATATTTTGTCAGTAGACATTGCAATTCACATCTTTTTCAAATTCTTGGGAATCTTTTCAAGACATTATAAACTGACAAGATTCCATAATGATATAAAAATCACTGCCCCCTTATATTCTCTAGATTGATCGTATTTTTTCTCATTATTTTCACTAGCTTCTAAAATAAACATAAGAATCTTGGTCAGAGAAATCATACCCAGTACCATTAATGAAATGGTACAACAGCCATTAAAGGGAAAGCTATTTTTCTTTATTGCCCTGAGATTGTTCTACAGATAACCTTACTGAAGTTATATAGTTAGTAATGCAGCTTTGTAAGTTTGACAATTTAAAAAGAGCCAAATGCTTGCAATTTCAGATCAAATTCACTTCTAGTGACTATATTTTCTATTCACTAAAGTATTCAAAATTAAGGATTGGGTTTTCTTTTTATGGAGGGATGGGAACAGTGTTTTGGGGTCACACCTGGCAGTGCTCCAGACTTAATCCTGGCAATGCTCTAGAGACCATATGCTTTGCAGGGGATCAAACCCAGGGTGGCCTCTTTTGTAGCAAGCGATCTATCCACTGTACTCTCTAGACCTTCAAATTAAGCTTTTAACTAAAAAAATAGACTTTTCCAAAACTGACAATTCATAGTTTTAATGACCGCTTCCAATAAGTAAAATAGGATCCAAGGTGCCACAGGGAATGCAAGATATATTTAGTCACGTTATAATCTGTGTGGGGGCAAGGAGAAAAGTAAAGCCTATTATTAGCCCTTCTGTAACCTTTATACAAAGTAGAATACAATAAGAGCACTAGAAAAGTCATAAGATTCAAAGCAGAGGTACACAATGGAAAGCAGGACAATACAATTTTCCATATCATATATAAAATGTTACAAGCTAGAGGAAATAAAAATTATCTGAGCTTGGTAACATTTTTTAAGTGGTAAATATTTCAACTCCTCTTTCTATCAATGATGTTTATAAAATCAAAATCATCTCATGAAAAAATAAGTCTTACCTACTGGTGACAAAGGAAAGCAAAGAAGGAGCATGTGATAGAACAATATGAATCATCAGTTATAAACTATTACATCCCAATGCTTAAGACAGAAAGACACAGGGGTCAGAGAGATGGATCAAGAGGCTGAGCACATGCTTGCATGCAGGAGGTCTGGGTTCAATTCCCTCAGCACCTCCGGGGATGACCCTGGAGCAAAGACTGGAGTAGCCCTGATCACAGGAACAAACAGAAAGGGACAACAAGTTATAGATTAAATGTCACTGTAACATTAATGCCACAGTTAAACTCTGAACCACTGGGCACATGAATGACAGAGTTAATAAAACATACAGTGCCGACAATTAAGCAATTCGTCTTTTTGTCTGCTTGAATATCAGGGAGTAAAACAGAACCATAGTTCTGTAAGAGCTCTATGATCTGGTTCCTGAAAGACTGACAACTCCAGTCTAACTCCAGTCTTTAAAAACATTTTATATATATATATATACACATACATGTATCAGTGGTATAAAATCCTAAAATTAGTATGATTTTAAATAGTGAGGTACACTGATTAAACAGTGATACAATAATAAACAAAGAGATGAATTAATTACCCAGCATACGAAAGATAAAACATCTCAGTAGTTCATTCTATAAACCATAATTTTCATTTGACTCGGTATTATCAAAGATTCATTTCAGCAAACAATTCCTGAATACCAAGTATATGAAGCAGTAAGAGACACAAAAATGAGTAAAACAAACCCTAGTCTAACTCATTTACTCACTAGAAAATATATATCAAAACAGAAAAAGGTACCTGCCCTCAAGATGTGCACAGTCTACGCCGTGCGTCTCAAGGTTTATTTGGTACTGGAATCACCTGAGGAGGCAAAAATACTGAGCCTGGGGGTCACACCCTCAGATTATTCTGATATGGATTATCATGATTGTCATTTGACCCTCAATATGTTATTAGGGATATTAGAAAGGCATTAAGATTTATAAAGACATTAGAATTTAACTCATTCTCCAGGTGATTCAAGAAGTTTGAGAATCTCTGGTCTATTCAAGAATACAAGCAACAGTTAGTATTTTATATAAGGAAACGTGCTAAGGAACACTTTAAACTTGATATATTCCCTTCCCCAAACATCATTCTCTCCTGTTCTGTTAAAGTAGAAGTTGCTCCATCTCCTAAACCCAGGATCCCATGGTTTTTGGTCTTCCCGACCCAAAGAATCCTAACTCCCCACCTATTCTCATCATTTCTTTTCTTCTCAGGGTGTGCTGTAGTTCGTTATTCTGTGGTATTAGGGATCGTTACAGTCTCAAACATTGATAGCATACACTTCTCAGCACAAACACACAGAAGACCCTAATATGAATTTAAATCACTCTTTCACATCATACATCAAAGGTTTTACACATTTAAGAGCTTCCCTCTCGTACTTTCAGCCATCACCCTCAGCAACAACAATCTCCTAAATTATGGGATCTCAGTTTCTTCCACAACTTTAGCATAGGACAAAACAAGATAGAAAGAACGAGAGCTATGGAGCAATGAAGCACTCAAACGGCACTCCTACTTCTAAAACTTCTACCCCACTCAATCTTTTTGATTTTCAAATACCAATGTCTGTACCCACAGGGTAAAATTCAAATCCCCTACATTTTCAAAAGCTAGCCCAACTATCATTCCCGCTCCCTACAAATGCCATCAAGTCCATCAGACTCCATTCACACTGATTTGATTGTGTCAATGTCTTGCCTGCTTAACTCACAACTCTGAGACTACTTACCTACTGTTGTTCACGTTATCAACGTTCGGTAATTCCAAGGATAAGAAAAATGACCTCTTTTCTCTACTTTTCCCTGACTCCCTCTCAATTCCTCGTAATTCCCAGCATTGGAAGTTTCCGGCTGACAGGAATGTGTTGTATTTTTTTCAGTGGCTGAGGTACACAACATGTCATAACATGTGGGATTCTGAACTGGATCCAGGCTTCCTTAAAAAAATCTTCTAGAATGTTTTGATCAATGTCCTCATCACTGATATGATTACATTTTAACAAACTTCCCACATACATGCCATTAAAATCTTTATATTCAATCAGATTTTCTTAAAATTAACAAATTTTGCACACACATACCAATAAAATATCAATATTCAATCACATTTCTTAGGAAAATAACTGACCTACAAAATGGCCAGTGCTTAAAATCAAAAATTAGTAACTTCATTTCCACAAGCTGTTAGTATCCCCACACAAATATTTTAAATTTACCTACAAGCAAACATAGTACTATAGCTCCGATTCTTCTTTATTTTCCTCTAAAAAGTATACAAATTAACATATGAAAAAGGAATTTGCACAGACATTTCATTTTTAGCAACTGAGATACCCACTACAGGGTGTTTTTCTACAAAGACTTCAGTTAAAAACACACACACAACCTCAAGCAAAGACTTCACTTTAAAACACACACACACACACACACACACACACACACACACACACACACACACACACACACGAAAGCCCCTGGAAAGCTGTAACTATCTGGCTGTGGAAATGGTAAAGGAGGCAAGGCCCTTGCCCCACACTCGCAAGCCCCGCCCGACGTAAGGTCTCCAGGGGCCAGCCAGGAGCACTCCTGAGCAGGGGCGATGCTGCGGCACCACTGGCTGTGACCCAAACCCTCCACTAAAGGAAATTTTAAATCCAAACATTCTTTTTCTAATCTTCAATTCCCCTACCTGTAAAACAAAGTGCTTAGAACTGATTCGGATCACAAGGAACAGATTCAAATACATAAATTCAAAATATAAGTTCTGTGGAGATAGGCGGAGAGATAAAGGGGTTGCAAAGCATGCTGTACATGCAAGGCGCCCAGCTCAATTCTCTGCACTTCAAGGTCCCCAGGGCACTGCGTCAGGAGTAGCCCCAAGCACTGCAGTTTCTTTCCTTCAGTGAGTGAAGAGACAGGTGAAGTTCCTCTTAGACTGCCTACCTCTCAAGTAAGTTAATCGGAGAACAATATATTCAAAAACACAGTGGAATGTCACTGTTCTTTGTAGCAATAAGAAATTGTTTCTAAGGAGTTAAAGCATTTCTCTTCAGCTGTTTCTTCTAAAAGGCAAGTGTATGACAACTGGTAAGCACAATTATGAGGTTGCCATATTATTCAATCATTACCATCCAGTACTAACTTCTAAGAGGGGAAAACTAAGCATAAAGCCAACTTAAAACATCTGCTAGACATCACAGAACTGTAGTCCAAGTTACTGCCACATTAAAACTAAAGAAAGTTTCCCACTTTCTTGAGAACTGCAAGTGTCAGAGGCCCTCCCTGCCGAAGCCCCACGGCTGCAGCCAGCCAATGGCTCAACCCTGCCACTTCACCAGGCCAGACCACAGGTCCTGAGATCTGGGATTCAATGACGGCCTCTGATCCCTCAGTACGGAATGCCAGTATGAGCACACCAAATTAGATGGCAAGTAACACAGAAACCAACTAAACTCAACAAACAAAAGCAGTAACACAGAGGCTCAACTAACATCAAACGGCTTAGTAGACAAAGACATAATCCCATGATAAGAAATAACAATTTTCACACAAAGACTGATTTTTTAAATACTTATTATTTTAATATTGGAGCTTTGTTGTCTAGTCAATTTCAACTCTAGAACTATATCCATAGTTGTGGCTTATAGTTATACTGAAATAAATTTTAAAAAATTTTAAATCTAACGCCCAGCAGTGTTCAGGGGGCCCACACAGTGGGGATCAAACTCAGGGCCTGACACGTGCTAAGTATACAGACACACACTACCACTTAAGTCATCTCCTAGTTCCTGGTTATGCTTTTAATCTAAACACATTTTGGCAAATGAATGAACAGCAAATTGCAAAAGCCATGGGCTAAGGCTGTGGCTCAAATATAAGAACACATGAAGCACTGGATTTGATCCTTGTGGGAATATACCCCTCAGTCCCCCCAAAACAGAAACCGTGTCCTTCTTAAATCTTAACCCCAAATTACCAAACCACATAATTAATCATCACAACATTTAATTTTACGTTTTGGGTTCCTCCCCCGTGGTACTCAGGAGGCCCAGGGTCCCCTGCCAGTGACACTTGGCTAACAAGAGAATGGTTCAATGCAAAGGCCCAAGGAAGTGGTGCTGCCCAAGTCCTGCGTCCCTCCCCTGCCCCCAGCCCTCGCCAACCCCCCAGGGCTCAGGGGCCTCAAGGGCCATGCCTGTGGTGATCAGAGGCCTCCACAGAGTTGCGCAAGTGATGTTTTGGGGATTACGAGGGGCCGGGAGTAGAACCGCAAACCCCTAACCTCTGTACTGTCCAGCACCTTTTATATCATTTTAAAGCACCTCAGGCCAACACACTAATTCCAATATCCTTTTACAAATAATATGAAACCCAGAAAATGTTAATGATCTGCTTAACTGCCAGCAGAAGTAGACAGTAAGTTCAGTTCTCCTTCCTACTCAGTTCTTTTCCCACCACAACTTCATCTAAGTTATTTCTTATTGACTAACCTGCTGTGCTCAACAATGGGTAGAAGAAAAGGTCTGTTGTTTCACTATGAATCTGTTAAGTCTAATTCCCAAACAGAAATCTGGGGGGTTTGGTAGTCTGATTTGGCAGGGAGTGGCTTGGGGTTCATCCAGGACATATTCCTGGCTCTGCACTCAGGGATCACTCCTCAGAGAACCTTATGGGATGCTGGGGATCAAATCCACGTCAGTGGTGTGCAAGGCAAGCACCTTACCTGCTCAACTATTGTTACAGTCCCCTAGAAATCTTCTTAAAGGAGCTGGTGTCAAACAAACAAGCAAAATATTTTGTAACTTAAAGTTTGTCAATAATATCTCAATTTAAAAAACAGGGTGGGATGTACTATACCCTATAGAGCTGCTAGCTCTGTGCTCAGGGGTCACCTCAGGTATGCAGGGAATGGAAACAGGGTCTGCCTTAATCTCCGTGCTCTCTCTCTGGCCCTGAATCTCAATAAATCTGACCGAAAAATATTTTTTAAATTAGAAGATGGTGCCAATCCTAATCTAACCATGCCCACAAATAAACAGATCTAGTTATCACTATTTGTGAACATATACACACAATCAAAAAACAAAGTTGTGATATCACAACTCAGTTAAATAAGTGTCAAAATCAAATTATTTTCTATTTTAATATCAGAGCTGAGTCTCAACCACTCTTTGGCTGTTTCAATCTCCATGCAAATGTTTAAAATTCATTAGGATTCAAACTGAAGCCCTCCATTGGTTTTCTATATGTTTTCTTCTATTTCCAGGGCTGTATGTACCCAAATGAACACGTCCAGTCCAAAATTCACAGAACTACATTTGTACACCCAATTTCACTGGCATCTTAATATGCCAAAGAAGCTCTTTTCTTCGACCCCACCTACAAATTCAAAACTGGAATTACCACAAAGTGAAGAGTTCAAAACTTTGATAGTATTCATGGGAGTCTGAGGCAGCTGAGGGGCTGACACATCTGCCTTTCATGTGCAAGGCTGGGAGTCCAGTGCCCAGTGCCAACCACGTGCACCAGTCCAGTGTGCCTGCTGTCTGTGATCCCTACCACTGCACATCATTTCCAGGGGCACCACAACTGAGAGGATATGCAAGTGTCCAGGCCAGGAGTGCGACCATCTATTGCGCTCACCCACTTGAGGAAACCCACTGAGCAGAACTGAAATGGGGCTCCTTTTTGAGCACATGGGCAGACACCACCCCTATCGAGGACCACAACTCTGTGTGTGTGTGTGTGTGTGTGTGTGTGTGTGTGTGTGTGTGTGTGTGAGAGAGAGAGAGAGAGAGACACAGACAGAGAGAGACAGAGAGACAGAGATACAGAGAGAGGGAGAGAGCACACGAGCAAACGCGCCTTGACTGTCAGTGACAACAGATTCAGAATTGGGGTAGAGGGATAAAATAATAAAATATAAGTGACATTGTATCTAGGTCACTTTCTATTCCTTACAACCCATCTATCTGCAACAAACACTCTTTCTACACCTGAAATCTATCCTGCATCTGGATTTTTTTTTTAACACCCACTGTTCAGCTCTGGTGTAAAATTATTACTTCTTATATGAACCTCAGCAGTATGTTTTAAAACATGAAATCATGTCAGTGTCTTGCATAAAATCCTTAACTCGTTTCTAAACATACATATAAACAAATGTGAAGCCCACATTTCATGACTTCAAGGCTTGGTATGATGTAGTTTCTGCTTTTCTCTCTCCAGCCTCGATTTTTTTCCTTCCAGAGTGCCAATTTTCAATCCACCATTCACAAGGCTTTCTTTTTTTTATTCAAGTCTAATTTCTTTTTTTTTTGGTATAGAGATTCCAATGGCTAACTCGCTATCTTCTACTGCAATACTCCTTGTCCTTATTACATACAGTTTACTGCTGTTCTTGTGCCACCACAGGAGAGTTGAGGAGCAGTGGCCAAGGACTTACTCCTCAAGCTGAAAATACTAACAAGCACTTCAGCAGACATACATACATGTCTGACATACATACATTCCTCCGCTGGAATACTCTTTATTCATAAGCATGTTCTCAGTCTTTATGTCCCAGTTTAAGCATCATCACATTCCTCAAAAAGCCCTTTCTTGGTCAGTTATCCTCATCAATTTTCTTTATCACTGTAACCAGATTTTTCCATTATAATTTATTTTTGTTTTAGGGCCATACCTGGCAGTGCCGAGGACTTGCTACTGGCAGGCTCGGGATCATATGTGGTGCCAGGGATTAAACTCGACAACTGCATGCAAGAAAAGCACCCATTTCTCGGCTTTCTATTATATCTTACAACTGAACATTTAACTTGTTTCTCTCTTCCATGACTACAAGGATCAGATATGCTCTACTTTCCAACTTATTTCACACAGCAAAGTCAGAGCCTGACAAATCTGAGTTTGGGGCACAATGTTCTACAATGACAAAATGCTTAACTGGAAAACAGAACTTTTATTTTCCAGTCAAATCTAGCTTTTAAAAATTATTTCAGCGAAGAAAAAAAAAGGGGGGGCAAAGACAAACAACAAATCCCTGTGAATTCTCAAATGGTTTCATATTTACTCAAGACTGTTCTCACTGGTGCGGCACAGGACATCACACCCAAAGTTTGCTTCTTCAGAGAGAATGTGCTCCTGAAGACAGAAAGGATATGCTACCAAGAGAAATGGTATTTATCTTTACTTAAGCGCTTACCACTATGAAACCACTGTTCAGCTAAATTTATCCCAAAGAAATGACTTTCCGTCATCTGTCACACTACCAAAAACCTGCTCAAAATGCTGACTATTCTCATCTTGAAATCAGGATTCCAACAAACTACAATGCAACAGTTCTAATTTCAGGAGAAATTGCTTTCCACAAATTCTTCAGAATTTTAAGTCTTGGTTCCTAACCTTTTCTACTCATGACCTGTTTTGCCCAAGAAATGCAAGATGCAGGCGCTCCCAGTAGCAAACACCTTGGATTCATTATGCAGTTGATTTTCAATTAATTTTCAATTAGTGTACACTCAAAAACCTAAAGCTGCCTAATTTTCCTGCAATCCTTACCAGGGGGTCACATTCCACAGTGTAAGCAGCTAGGACTGCTATCAACTGCTAAAAGCTTCACTTCAATAGAAAGTAACTGCTTTAAAAAAATATTATTAAGCAGTTCAGCTAATTGCTAAATGCATAATGATAAAAAAAATGAAGAGATCATGTAGTAATGCTTTCAGAACCACAAAATAAGATACATTCTGAGAGAGTAATGATAGTAATTTTTACATCACAGAACTTGAAAACATTCTCCTGCCACCCAGTCAGAATGTATGATGCAGAGACAGGCAATATAAGTTTTATGCAAATAATTTTTGCATGTTATCATTAATATCCATAAATCCTACGTAGAACAAATGGAGACTTCCGATATCAATAGACAAACGTTTTGGGCTACCATATGGCCCCAGATGTCTGGTAATACATCTTTTGGCAGTATCCCTTTCAAACTATTTAACATTTTTCCTAAAAAAAGTAAAATAAAGGGTAAAACCAAAATGAAAGCACAAAGACGCTACTGAAGGCTCAAAACTTAGTTCAACTAAAACAAAGAAATCAAGTCATTAAATGAGCCAAATTAATGCATTTCCCAGTCAGAAACTGACTAGGTTAAGTCAAATAGTGTGAAAGGGGAAAAAGATAGCATCTTCTGATGGTAGTGAATTATCATTAATGCTTATACATATATTTGAGTTTCTGAGCTACACCCAGCTGTGCTGAGGAATTACTCCCTGCTCGTGTTCAATATAGGTCCTGGCAGGGCTCGAGGGAGCAGACAGCATAAGGGTACTGAACCCAGGTTACCTGCACACACCCTGGCTACTGTCTTATCTTTCCGGCTCAGCTTGAATTGAATACATCATTAGGAATTACCTGTACTTTCTGAAACAGCAGTTAACCTTTTTGATGGGGTCTTTTAAAAATTTACAATATATGGAAGCTCTTACAGTCACCATGAATTACTGCTCACACGACACTAACTTTTACGTAACCACATCTGAGAAACCAAAGTTTATAGTCACTTAAACACTGAATTTACACTGTCCCTTTTCTTCCCAATTTGAACGAGCTCTTTCTCAACCACAGCATCCAACTACAAATGCTTTTTTTTTTTTACATCTGTGCAAAACACAGCTTCAAATTAATAACAATTTCAGACCAACTCCTACTACTATGCTATCTTTGCTCTTTAGTGCCTATTCCAACTCTGCTCAACAGAAGGGTGACTACCAAGTTACCATCTTATTTTCAGAAAATGTATGGCTTAATTTTATGACCATTTTTAATGCTAACAAACCTCAGAGATATGCCAACTACATTTTAGTTAAAAAATAAACCAAGACCTAGATCCCCTGAGCACTGCCAGGAGTAATCCTGAGTGCAGAGCCAGGAGTAACCCCTGTGCATTGCCAGGTGTGATCCAAAAAGAAAAAAGAAAAACAAAAAACAAAAAACAAGACCTAGAATTTAAAGAACTACAGTTTTATAAGCATTAAGCTAATTTACCTAAAGCCCTTCCTTAACCCTTAATTTCAGCAAACTTGACTACATCTTAATCCATTCACTATGCCTCAATTCTGATCTAGTTATGCCATTTAATAGCTAAATAACATTGAGACAACAATAACAATTTTCGATGCCTAATTTCTCCAACTGTAAAATCAAGGTAACAGCAGTGCCTGGTTCACTGGGACATAAGCATTAACTAATTTAAAATATGTAAAAGTATCAGATTTAGACACAACACTTAGTAATGATAAAAACAGCTGTGACTGGAGCTGGAGCGATAGCACAGCAGGTAGGGCGTTTGCCTTGCACACGGCCGACCCGGGTTCGATTCCCAGCAACCCATATGGTCCCCTGAGCACCGCCAGGGATAATTCCTGAGTGCAGAGCCAGGAGTGACCCCTGTGCATCATCAGGTGTGACCCAAAAAGCAAAAAAAAAAAAAAAAAAAAAAAAAAACCAAAACAAAACAAAACCTAAAAACAGCTTTGACTGTATTCTTTACTTTTAGAACCCCAGGCAAATAAGACCAGACCTCACTTCCTCCTTTACTTATCTCCATTACTCTCAATTCCACACTCTCCATACTCAAGAACTGAGATGCTCTAATGTTAGCCTGACTTTTTTCAAGTAAAACTCTTTTATGCTTTGGGTGTCTCATGAATTAAGTGTACTACCTTCCTCACACCTACTTATTACAGTTTAGAGATTCATCCTTTGATTGTACATTTTCCATTTTCTGAATTCTAATATTTCCTACTCAAAACATGCTATCAAATGTCAAATCTTGATCTCTGGTTTGGAGTTCCAGTCAAAGCTTTGCATCTAAATTTTACCTCAAAACATATATCCTAGCATCTTGTGATTTTTCATTTTTCTTGTCCATATATACAATGAAATGTAAAATTTCCAATATACTTTTAAACAAAATTTGTTATCTTACCCATATAAAATGCTTTCCACTATTTCTACTGATGGCATTGAAATTCTTCCAATAACCAAATTTTATCTATCCTACCACTAAAATTTCTGACATAATCCAGTAATTTATATTCTAGCACTGTACTCAAAAATTTCCAGGTCTTCTCCTGCTTTTTATACATTGATAAATATTAACACACATGGTATTGTAAATTTCTATCATGGTATTATTCTTAAAAGATTGTGTCATATTATTATGATCCACTGAAGAACCCCCAATGTTACAATCAAGCTCCTCAGTTTGGCTCTCAAGTTTTTCTCTTATGGTTCTTAAACCATTACAACACTATAATCCACTAAGCAGCCCCCCACTGTTATATACCTCAAATTCTACTTAGCAACTCAGTGTACTCTTTTACCCCTACATAATCACATTGCTTTTTGTCCTAACGGGTCTTCCACACTGAAAATTTTCACAACTTTGTCCAACTGAGTCTTTGCCTATAAATCTTAGAGCCCAGGTTAATCTCTTCATCTTTTAAATTCCTAAACCATTTATTAGCTACACAACTCATTAGCCACTTAATCTAAATATGCTAGATTATCTAAACAATCTCCATTATCAAAATATGTACAAGATCTTCAACATCAATGTAAAAACCAAGCTAGAAACAGATAGTATATCTCTTTATAGCCACAATAATTTTCAACACAAGTTGCGCACGGTAGGCACTAAAAAATTCCTGATTTCATGAAGAAATCACCTTACTTCATGATACTAATGTAATCCCATTAAGAGATAGGAAATTATAGAACAGAACTAGAATTGACTATTTTATAACCACCACAGTAATAATGATTCATGCAAGAATCATCAATGGATGCTAAATCCATTACATAAAAATGTCTTGGGGAACAGGATATTTATACAGTCTCAAAATATATCTGAACAGATTACTTATGAATTACAAAGGGAAAAAAGGTACCTTCACAGTGGAGAAATCTGGCGGACACCAAGTGATCAAAGTTAACATCACCAATAATGGGATAAACTGACATCATGTGCCTCCTGATGTGATGCACTGAGGACACAACATCACTTATGTATTATTCCTGCCAAAAATGCATAACCTGAAACTAGTCATGAGGAAACAATCAGACAAACCAAAAACTGAGGGACAATCTACAAATCATCTGACCTATACGCTTCAAAAATGTCAATGGGCTTGCTGAAAGACAAAGAAGGCTGCGAAATTGAGTGTGAGATCCTGGATTGGGTCCTGGATCAGAAAACAAACTGCTATAAAGGGTATCACTGCTACAGAAGACAACCAGTGAACTGGAATGTGGACTGTATTAGGGAACAGTTATCAAGTTAGACTACCTGATTTTGATTATTGTTCTTTGGTTAAGAGAATTGCTTATTCTTAGGAGAAAGATTCCCAAGTATATTAGGAAAAAATGAATCTAAAACAATTCTAACTTGTTCAGCAATAATATTAAGTTATCAATAGCAAGTATCAATTGGCAAAATGTTAACTGGTGAGTATAGATGAAGGGTTCTTAAGAAATCATGATAACTGCTGGTTAACTTTTCCATTTTCTCAAAGTAAAATTTAAAACAAACATCCTACTTCCACACAAAATATTTTGGTGTTTTTATTTCTGTACTATTTTATATTTTACATTAAAATGTTAAAGCAAGGCATACTTGCAATGGAAGAGGTTAGCCTATATAAAACACTTATTCTGAAAAAGCAACTACACCTTTTTGGAACCAAAGAACCAGCATATAATGTTAACAGCTCACCATTAATTTCTCTTTTGAAAAATTCACATTTACTAATGTGAACCTCAGTTAAAATGAAGAAAGCCAACTTCGATTGGTGAAGTCTTATGACAATTTTTAATTTAGTTTTATTATATTCAAATATACAGGAGTGCTAAAAGGAGCTGTTTGAACATTCTAAAGACAAAATAACATGAAAATAAGCATTTTAAAATAGTCCAGTATGCGCCTCCTTCATTATTATACTCTATCACATCAAACTTTATCATCCCTCGAATACCAATAATTCTTATTTACCTTTGATTGAGGTTTTGTAATACAGCCATTAATTATTACTTCTAAAAAAATACTTCTAGTCAAAGTAAAATATAGTATATATAAAGAATTTTCTAAAGTCAGAATAATTAATAACAGTCCTTTAAAAATGAATACCTTATTTATGAGATGTTCGGTAACAACTTCTCTTAGTCCAGTGTAGAGTTTTTCTCCATGTTTATGCAAAACCATTGTATATGCATTTCTATAGAGCTCCTCAAAACTAAGACCACTGTTATTCTTACGCTGGATTTCTTGAATTGCATTTTTCAGAAGGTCCCAAATGCTGTTTACATATTTTTCATCCATGGTCATCTGTAATATCCAAGAGAAAGAGACAAAAACAAAAAAAAAGAAAAACAAAAAAAAAAACCAATGGTTGAAAATCTTTCTGCATTTGTCCATATAGTAAATATTTAATTATGACTAGGACTATAAATCTGCGTAACTAACAAATGTTAACAATTTTTATAACAGAAACAAAATAATGCTATTTAAAGGTTTTTCGAGCTGATCAACTTTTTATAAAATTAATACTTAATATCATCTGCAGCAGAGGCTCCACTTTCAATGAAAGCACAATCCCTGCTGTTAACACTTGCATTAGCCAAAAACATAAAACATCTTTTCCTTAAGTTTATTCAGAGGAATGCTAAGCTATATCAGAGAGATAGTGAAGATAGATTCCCTGATAACAAAAATATCTGGGACATGAATACTATTTTCTTCTCCAGAAGCTTTACAAAGCTCTTTAGCAAATTAAGGACTAACAAGAATGCAATTTTAAGATAAAAAAGGAAAGAAAAATGCTCTCCTTTGTTCAAGTAAGTGCTCTCTAGTAAGTCCTCATTTCCCATATTTATATTCCCTGGTCTATTCCTATAACTTTCTTATATACACCCATAAACTTCCCCTCTTTTCCTCCCTCCAAAATACCTGCCATTCTAAACCTCAACCACCCACCTGCTCCTCACCTGTATCCATGTAGCTGAAAGTAAATAAAGAACATAAACCCACATTCAAGCAACCTCAGTTTACGTTCATAGTCAGTAATCAAAACTCAGTAATCACAATTTAGTACAACTCCAAGATTCTTTAGTTCCAGTTTCCATCCTAGATGATCATATACCAACTTCTCCATCCTTACTACAGAATACTGACCTGCTTCCTATTCCAAGAAAAAACAATCTGAAGATGCACTGTATAACTGCGCTCTCTCTCTCTCTCTCGCTCTCTCTCTCGCTCTCTCTCTCTCTCTCTCTCACACACACACACACACACACACACACACTCTTAAACTATAACACTTCAACATAATCTGCTAGCTGTTGTGTTTGATATTTAGCACACAGGCCAGACAGTAAAGCATCATCCAGGTGATTATTTGAAATACAGAGTTCAATGTCCACACCAGGGCTACAGAATCATAATTTACATTTAAAAATAACTCCCAGAATTACCTTTATAAAATTTACCCAATACATGCTAGCTGTCCTATAATGGATTCACTTTCCCCATCCTCAGTTTTACCAATCTCCCTTCCTAAAAAAATCAACTTCCCGTCGGAAGATAACCTCCACCCGCATTTAAAATAATTTCCCATCTTCAAGCAAGGAAGTCCGCACAACCCCATGTACTTCTCCACGATACCTCATTTCTTTCTTTTCCATTTATAGCAAAGTCCCGTTGTTCATCGATTTGCTGAGCGGGCACCAGTAACATCTCCACTGTAAGACTTGTTATTAACTGTATTTGGCATATCGAATACACCATAGGTAGCTTGCCAGGCTCTGCCGTGCGGGCGGGATACTCTTGGTAGCTTGCCAGGCTCTCCAAGAGGGAGGGAGGAATTGAACCCGCATTGGCCGCATGCAAGGCAAGTCCTTTACCTGCTGTGCTATCGCTCCAGCCCTGAGAACTTCTGTATCAACTATATCTAAGCTCCACTTTCCCCCTTTTGTTCTGAATACACTGCAATAAAGCTTTCTACGCCATCAATTCACTGAATCCGCTAGAGAAGATCACTAGTGACTTGCTTTCATAAATCTCAAACACTACAATGTTGTTTTTTTAATCCTATCCTACTATTTGTTAGTCTGCTTATTGTTCTTTCACTACAACTTCCAATCTTCAGGCTCAGAATCTAGACCTCCTATTTATGCTTGCGCAGATTATCAGTGGTGCTGTTTCTACTTATTTTTGTGACTTTTAATTTAAATCTCAAAATGTATGTAGCTTGCTCTGCCCCCTCCCCTTAATACCAGAGTCATGTATTCAGCTGCCAACGCAATATTTCTATTTGAATGTCTTCAGGCCTCTCAAGTTTGCAGGTCTAAAACAAAAACCCTGGGGTAGAAGCAATAGGATAGTTGGGGTAGGGCATTTGCCTTGCACCCAAGTTTAACCTCTGGCATCCCATATGGTTCCTGGAGCAGAACCAAGAATAAACCCCTGTGCATCACCTGGTGGTGCACAAAAAAATTCTATCTTCTCCCTCCCCAACTCAGTTTCCCCTTCAGTCTTCTACTAAAAATGTCTATTTCACCGTGTTAGCTGCTAAAAGTAAGAATTTTAGAATCCTCTTTACTCTCACCTCTGTCCTAAACCAAGAGATTTTTTTTTTTGGGTCCCTCTCAGAGAGCCTGGCAAGCTACCGAGAGAATCCCACATGCAAGGCAGAGCCTGGCAAGCTCCCATGGCATATTCAATATGCCAAAAACAGTAACAAGTCTCACAGTGGAGACATTAATGGCGCCTGCTCAAGCAAACCCATGAGCAACAGGATGAGAGTGATACAGTGACAGTGATACAGTAACAGCGATACAATCAAAATTAACCCAGAACCTTGACTCCTTCTCACCTTTCCAGGACTAATGATCCAGTCCATATCATTCCATCTCGCTTTATAGCCACCACCGTCTCAGACTAATGAAATCTCTTACATGCCATTTAAAACCTTCATGTTCTGGGATCAGGGAGATGACTCTTTCAGGACTGGGGTGTATGCCCTACAAGCTGGAGGCCTAGGTTTGATGCCCCTACGCACCATGCCAAGAGGACACCCAAGAATCAGCGGATGTGCCACCTCTACCAAAAACATAACCTACAAGTTCTGCACTCATAACCTGAACAACACTGCCAACAATTATGAGCTCCACACATACGTTTTTGGAGGTGTACTTAGTTACCTCTAAAGAGCTTTCTGCTTGTTAATCATGACTCAACAAAAAAATTTTCTAAGAAACTTCTCTAGGCCATGTCCAATGGTATAAATATCAAAGAGAAAGGAGTAGGTAGGCAAAATAATTCTTTCAGTCACCCTAACGGTAAAATACCAGTTCAAGTCTCAAACAAACTCTTAATTACCCAAGTCAAAGTGAGTCTTACCATCTAATCTTTCCTGGAGAATTTAAAATTTAGCTCTTCAACAAGGGGTTTCACAGAGGTCCAGTGTCACCCTCCCTGCCCCACCCAGTCCATAGCATCACAACAATGGAGGGGTAGTAGCCTCAGATGCAGTGCATGTGGGGGGGTGGGGAGTGTTCATTTTGTTCACTTAAGTAAAATAGACTTCCATGAAAGAAACAGTAACTTTTGTTCCAAATAGGGGCTATAAGCCAAATAGCTTCGGATACCTATGCTTTAACAGACAACTCTCCTATTACTCAAAAGTCTTACTGAAATCCAATGTCAGAGACTATGAAATGACCTTAAGAGAATTTCACTTACCCCTACATATAAAATGCTGCTTGTCTATAGCAGATATCCAGATACAAAGGAAGCCATACATTAACAATAGCCTCAAATTCTCTGTATATGTGCAACGTGGTTTCAGTTTGCTAATAGCATATGCAAGGGTTATGATCATGTAAACGGTTTAAACACCATCCCTTGACTTGAAAAAAACATATGAAAAGGACCAGAGTATTATTAGTACAGCATATAAGGCACATGCATTGCACAAAGCTTACCCAGGTTGGATTATCCAGCATACTATATGGCCCCTGGAGCACTGCCAGGAGTGATTCCTGGGTGCAGAGCCAACAGTATCCCCTGAATATAGCCAAGGGTGGCCCCAAAACCACAAAATTAAATTAAAAAAAAAAAGATATATAGTCAGAACAACAACAACAAAATACTATTAAGGAGCTGGTGAGAAGTACAGCAGGTAAGGCATATGTTTGACCAATGTTTGATCTCCAGCATCCCATATGGTCCCCTGAGTACACCAGGAATGAGTGATCCGATGCAGAGCAAGGAATACACCCTGAGCGAGCACCGCCAGATGTGGCCCCAAATCAATTAAAAACAAAAATAAACTTAATATTGACTATAAACTCCAAAGATAACTGAACTGCTGATTAGTTGACACAAATTTTACAGGATCTTCAATGGGAGATTCACAAATTTGGCCTACTGCCATGATAAAGAGGGAAAAAATCCCTCAGCACTTCCTCAGAAATCCAACACCTTTAAAATGATCACAAAGAAAGCACCCACAGGACCAGAATATAATAAAGAGATTAAGTAAGTTGCATGCCTTGCAAACCAACGGTACCGGGGTTCAATTCCAGGAACCCCATATGATCTGCCAAGTCCACCATGAGTAATACCTGGGCAGAAAGCCAGGAGTAAGCCCTAAGCAGAGCCAGATGTAGACCTCCCTTCAAAAAAGGGGAAAGTACTCACCTGGACTGCACCTGAGGCTACTGTTCCCTTACCCCAATCATTCCACCTTAAGAATGAAAGCTGCAGGGGCTGGAGCGATAGTACAGCGGGTAGGGCGTTTGCCTTGCATGGGGCCGACCCGGGTTCGAATCCCAGCATCCCATATAGTCCCCTGAGCACGGCCAGGGGTAATTCCTGAGTGCAGAGCCAGGAGTAACCCCTGTGCATCGCCAGGTGTGACCCAAAAAAGAAAAAAAGAATGAAAGCTGCAGGGTGGGGGGTGAAAAAAAAAAACTTTTTAAAAGATCTTTTTATAACCAGTACATATTAGCAAAATTTTAATTGTAAAGTATTTAGAACATATAAACCAAGTGGTTTCAAATATTGTACAAGTACATTATTACAAAAAAAATTCTCACAGCTGATATAAATCAAGAACTGTTATTTATGTCTGATAGAGCAAGGTTCGAATCACAAAACAGTAGTATTTCTTCTGGTGATAAGACAAGGTACTTAAAAAAAAATGGCGTAGGAAGAGTAAAATGACTCACACAAAACCACAGAACTAGAACTAAACTCTTATGTCCTAAAATCTAGTCTACATTCTACTGTACCAATGCAAAATATTACCACAGTGAGCTACTGATAATACTGATAATCTTGGTTAATACAGCATATAAATAAATATGTGCATATACATATCCCTATATATGCAAGGAACATAAGTTGCACTATACAGTAGACCTACATGCGCTTTGCTAAATTTCACAAATCATGTTCTTCCAACATCTCTAAGCTTTTATTTCCTCATTTATAAAGTAGAATTAATAACAGTACAGTATCTATCTCAAAGGACTAATAATGAAATTAAATAAAAATGTCAGAATTTAGCACAGCTCAGGGCAAAGATTACTCCCTACACATCAAAGACTATCTTAAACTATCAGAGAAAGACTTTTTCAAGCATAGCAAATGAGATGAGTTTTTAACACTAAGTAACTGGAACACAATTCTGCTAAATACGAGTCAGTAAAATGCAGCCTCCTCTCAGAAACAATATCTCCTACTCTCTCCTATTCTCCAGTAACATTAAAATGGTTTTATTCTGATTTCTGTCCCTGACTCTTTATATTCTATACTGAGACACTTGAGGCATTTTCATTCATCATCTCATTTACACATACCTGGACATCTAGGTTACTCAAAACTGCAAGACTATAGATAGCCAAAGGATTCAGGAACCAAAGAAAATGGTATAGGAAATTTAAAAACACTGTCTGAACACTTTTCTGGAAGGAGTCCCTAGTTCTCAAATTTCAAAGAAAGTGAGACCCTAAATTGATCTCAAGCTGGTTTATAATTACTGGCTTATGTAAACTGCTACAAAAGTTTCTATTTCCTCAATCTTAATATACTGTTTTCAACTATTTGCTAGACATCTCCAAGCAAATGAGGCAAAGACAGATTAAACATAACATAATCAAAATTCCTATTTAATGCACTCTCCAAATGCACCCAATTCATCCTCTTATTTTCTAACTCAGTAGTGACAACATGAACTAGTGAAATAAGCTAAAAGCCTAAATCAATCCTTCTGTTCTCTCACTGTATTCCCACTCATCAAATACTTCTAACATTAGGCCCAATCATCTCTGAAATGTGCCCAATTCACTGGCCCTAAAAACAAATGTCCTAACCTAGGTCCTGCCCAATGTCTTCCAACACTAACAAATTCTTGTAAGCTCTCAAAATTTATCTTCCCAATAATCACCATTACAATGAACAATTAATGAGTATCACAGCCTTGTTCAACACCCAATTTAATGACATGGAAGTATACTTCGCAAGGGAACACAAAACCCTTTTTAAAAAGACAGCTTACATCTATTTCTCCAATTTTACTTTCATATCACCTTGCTGTTATTCCCTGACCTTAAACCAACGACTCTGCCCGCCAACTGCCACACCTCTCTCTAACTCACCACTGCCCCACGCTTTCTTCTGCCTCTTCTGGGTCGATTCTTACACAGCACAGGGGTCATATTCTCCAGGAAGTCTCCAGGCTTCCTCAAGCAAAGCTGATGACTCCTCAGATCTTTCAAAGTAGTACTTAGTTGTACCTATTACTACTCTACTACTACTTCTTCACATTTCTTAAGTGTATTTGTACTTTTTCCTTCCACTCGTCTATGGAGTACATAAGGGATTGTGCATTTTTCCTCAATGCCTGCCTCTCAGAAAAATCTTAAAGCATGTGTCTGGTGAATCAATATAGATTTACCTGTTATACCAATGAAAACTTGAAACCACGATCATTTTAATGTAGTACTAAGCACAAATGCAGAGAAAAAGGGAAGGAGGCAAGTGCTACAGCCAGTGACACTCAGGGAGTTGCTCACAGGTGTGTGACCAGGGGTCGCTCCTGACCCTGCTCTAGGGGATCAGGCCAGGACTGAACCCACGCCCCCTGCATACAAAGCATATTGAGCTTACTCTCTGGTCCAAGGAAAAACATCTTAAAATGCTTACCTAAAGCAATTACTGTTTTTAAATATCAAATGTCTTTTCCAAGTACAAAGTACAATCAACATTCTCAAATATCACATATCAAGTAGTATTTTCAGATTTTCCCATTCAGATTTTTCCATTTACCTAACTAAATGACTATGCAGTCTTAAGCCATCAGTAAACATAAAGTGGTAAGAAAATAGTGGATGGACCCTCATTCATCAGGTGAGGCAGCCGTTATTTTTCTAAATCAAGTCTGAAAGCAACATACCCCCCCCCCAAAAAAAACAAGCTTCAAGTACAGTTCACCCATTCTAGATTCAGAACACATTAACTGCTAATTAAAGTTAAGAAGATTTAAATATTAAGTCTAACTATAACATTATGTTATCCCATAAAAACATTAGCTTGTATATTAGTCAAAAAGTATAAAGGCCCCAATATCAAGATTCTTTTAAAAGTTCATTTTAGGTGACCTGGAACGTAGCTCAGTGGGAGAGAACCGTGCAGTAGTAGAGAACCCATGCCCTGGGTTCAATCTCTGGCACGGAAGAAGTGAGAATATTCTTTCAAAGTAGTATTTTCAATTACTCAAACAAGACTTTAATCCCAGGCTAATTTACTTAAATTGCAGTAAAGGAAAGGATTTGGCAACAATCCTTCAGCAAAACAATACAATAATAAAATGCACATACAAATAATACACACCAAGCATTTAACATGTATATAATAACCTTCCCCAAGAAGCTCAGGTCACAAAGTGATTAGCAAAAAGTAAAGTTCACTTAGCAGGTAAAGAAACAAAGGCTCTTTGCAAAAAGAAAGATGTCTTTAAGATACTTTTTAAAGATACTTTAAAAAAACCAAATTCACTTTAAGTGTTCTTCACAATCCCCCTCTTACCACTCTGCAATCCAGAATCATCATCTCTTTAGAAGTATTAGTAACTGCAACGACACCATTTTTTTCTTTCACAAGCTTCTGTTTTTCATCTATATTACATTGCTTTCAATTATATAATAACAATCTTCAAAATGCCTCAATTTGGAAGAATGTTTGTTTTCATATGCTTACATCCTGAAGGTTCTATAATTACTAGAATTAAGGAAAACTACAGCATGAGCAAATTAAAACTAAAAAGAAGAGAGCTGTACTCACATCCGCTATATACAAAGGACAGAAGTCTTAGTGCCCTGTGAATAATTTTCTACAAGAGATTTAGAACTGGGTGGGTGGTAGAAAGGGTGAGAATTTGAAATTCCAAGCAATGCAGAATGACACAGCTAAAAAAAATAAACAAGAAAAAATGCTTGATCTCAATTTTAGGCTTCAGCCTCGAAAAAAGTTGCTCTGGTACAAATATCTAAGGAATGGCAGAGTTCCAGTTAGCTCAATTAAGCCTTAACTTATGTAAGAAAGCGTCCTCCTAGATTATAAGTACCTCAGAGTACATTAAGACTGTATCTACATTTTATCTAGTATAATACATGGCATCATGCCTATATGACATACAAAAAAAAGAAATCCTAATGCAATCTATAGTTAAAAACATGATGAACTTTATTTGATGACCAATGATTATACAATGACTTAAGAGATTTATGCATCAGTTTATCTTTTAGGTTCTTTTTCAACCATCAAAAATACAGCCAATGATCCAAGCTTTGAGGAAAATAGCCAAGTGGGATATATTCAGACAAATGATTTAAATTCCAAAACAAATGGGGACAATGATTTATCAGATAGCAAGACAGTTTGTGAGGGGCAGGAGCATATTATAATGGATAAGGCACTTACCTTGCACACAGCCAATCTGGGTTCTTTACCCAGCACCCCATATGGTACCCTGTGCCAGCCAGGAGTGATTCCTGGGCACAAGCAGGAGTAAGCTCTGAATACTACCAGGTGTGCCCCCCAATTCACCCCCTAAAAATTGTGAAAGCTTACTGCATAAACAATTGCTTGATAGATGGGCTTGCTTTTCTCTACAAAAGAAGAGATAAAAACTTTACTTAAAAACTTGTGCCTGCGCTCAACACCTTTATTGCAAACCACAACACCTAATCAGAGAGAGAGAACGAAAGGGAATACCCTGCCATAGTGGCAGTTTGGGGTGGGGAGAGACAGGACTGGGGAGGGTGGGAGGGATGCTGGGTTTACTGGTGGTGGAGAATGGGCACTGGTGAAGGGAAGGGTTCTCGAACTTTGTATGGGGGAAACATGAGCACAAAAATGTATAAATCTGTAACTGTACCCTCACGGTGATTCACTAATTAAAAATAAAAAAAAATTAAAAAAAAAAAAAACTTGTGCCTGTAGAAAGAACGACTGTGACAAAGATAGTTGGAAATGATCACTCTGGATAAGAACTGCATGCTGAAAGTAGGTAAAGGAATAAACATGATAATCTCTCAGTATCTGCACCGCAAACCATAATGCCCAAAAGGGGTGAGTGAGGGAGGGGGAGAGAAAAGAGCAGAGATGGGGGGAGTGTCTGACATGGGATTGGGAGGGAGAGGAGAGAAACTGGGGACACTGATGGTAGGAAATGTACACTGGTGGAGGGATGGGTATTGGAGCACTGTATGACTGACAACAGGAACATGAGAGTTTTTAACTGTGTATTCTCACAGAGATTCAATTAAAAAAAGAAACACCTAAATATAAGCTTAAAACTACCAATGTTCTCTAATGTCTTTTTTATTATAACGGTGACCATTTGGTTTGAAAAAAATAACAACTGATGTGAAAAGGGGGAGGTGAAACCAACTGAAAAGCACAACATAGAAAGTGGCTTGGGACCACTGCGTGAAGTCACAAGCTAAAGTTGATCTACACTCAATTGGCTTAGTATTAGAGAATAGTTAATACTGATAATGAGAAAGCTAAATTATCAACAGAAGGTTTGATTAAAATCTGTGTTTCAAGAGAACAAAAGGGAATTCCCTGCCATAGTGGCAGGGTGGGGTGGGGGGAGATGGGTCTGGGGAGGGGGGGAGGGATGTTGGGTTTACGGGTGGTGGAGAATGGGCACTGGTGAAGGGATGGGTTATTGAACTTTGTATGGGGGAAGCATGAGCATAAAGATGTATGGATCTGTAACTGTACCCTCACGATGACTCTCTAATTAAAAATAAACTAATAAAATAAAAAAAAATCTGTGTTTCAGTCCTGGATGTGTATATTGTCTAAAATAAAATCACTGTATCACTGTCATCCTGTTGCTCAACGATTTGCTCAAGCAGGTGCCAGTACTGTCTCCATTGTGAGACTTGTTACTGTTTTTGGCATATCGAATACGCCACTTGTAGCTTGCCAGGCTCTGCCGTGCGGGCAGGATACTCTCGGTAGCTTGCTGGGCTCTCCAAGAGGGATGGAGGAATCGAACCGGGGTCAGCTGTGTGCAAGGCGAACACCCTATCTGCTGTGCTATTGGTCCAAAATAAAAATGAATGAAAATTTCAAACTATGTAGTTTTTTTAATTTATCATTTCCATCCAGGCCAACAGACAATTTAGAAAATAATCTACTACCAAGTAGACAAAAAATGTGCAAGGGCAATGGATGCTGGTGTCCTGAAGTTTAGCCTGTCAGTCTTCATGACTAATCCATGACCCTGATGGCTTCCTCAAGTGTAATAAAATACAGCACAAAAGGCTGCAGAATTATCAAATATAATAATCTGCTTAGCTTCATTTCCAAGGCAGCAGAGCCCTAGAGAGTCAGGCCCGTTTCCTTACGCCTCAGTACTTGTGCAAGCCACTTGAACCACCTTCCTTACTACAAGTAGAACTTCAGGGACAGCTTTTGCTGCCATCTCCTGCCATCTCCCAAGGCTGGAAGGCCCTGCTCCTCTTTGTCACGCTTCTGCAGTTCATCAAAGATGCTGTAGTTCCAGTGAAAGTCACCAGCCTTCCTGGGCAGAATGTGGACATACACGTGCTTCAGTGTGTCTGGCCTCAGAGCCATCCTGCACAGAAAAGGTGAGAGGAGTCCCCTGGAAACGCTTCACCAACATGTCAACTCTCTGGGCTGCCTGACACAAATTGGCCACTTCATCAGGAGGCAAATCCTGGAAGCAGTCCACTGGCTGAAGGGACACATGAGGACATGTCCTGGTACCACAGGCTTCCTGTTCACAGGGGCAAAGGGCAGTTCTGTTTTAAGAACCACCACACAGGGTTTGATGAAATGCTGGCCAAGTCTGAAGAATGATTTTCTCACAATTGAAGTCTTCTGGACCACTACCTCAGACTGCTCAATGGCAGGATGTCCTGGGATTCACCACGGAGAACTCTCCGCTTCAAGGAGACAGGCAGAGGGCACAGAGTATGAGGATACTGCTTCTTGTAACACTGCCTTTACAGAGGTTTCTCAATGTGACTGACCTTCTCTGTGGACTTTCAAAGCTTCCAAGACCGTGGGAGCTGGGTAGTGAAAGGCAGGAGGGAGCCCAGGGCAGGAGAGGCAGCTGGGCAAGCACCCACTGTGTGTCTCATCAAGTATCCAAACAGTTTTTAATCACCAAGGTCAATTCCAGGTTGGCCTATTAAGTCATAAGTGACTTAAAATTGCTAACAACATAATTTCGACTATATCTGCTAGTGGCTTTCACACATTGAAAAAGTGTGAACATTTCATACTTTGATGACCACCAAAAAGGAGAAGCAACTATAAATATTAATAAAGCAAGAAGAAACCGTCACCTTCCTACCATGCAGGGGAAAGAACCAAGATCACATTTTACCCTTGATTCACATTCCCACTACTGCCACACCAACCCCGACTCGGAAAAGTAGGGCTCAGTGCCGGCAGTAGGCACTGGGTTCATTCTTGGTGATGCTCGGGCCGGCAATGATGCAGTGCTGCGTGGGTATGGAAGTACTTGGGAGCCCTCAAGGAGGGCAGCCTGCCGTGCAGTACCAGATCAACGCTAGAGCGTTAGGAACATCATCTACCATTTCAGTTACCTCCATGGTGCCACTGGTACTGTTTTTGCTGATGAAGAGATGTTACTGTGCACCCTCAAACGCATTTTCCCACAGAAGACAATATTCAACTTAACTGGAATTCTTCCAACAATACAACCTGAGACCCTCCTATTATTAAAACTATAAAATCAATACTTAAAAATTACCACAATTATTTGCTGCATTTCCCAACATTCTACTATATGCCCAATATCCCACTACACTAAAATAAATTTCACATATTATTTGTTAAAAGATTGTACATATAAATTTGCTCTTTAAACATGTACTTGAAAAAAATAGTAAAGCAGGAATCATTTTGGATGAAATCAGTAGTAGTACTAGTAAAATAGGACAAATATATCTAAGCACAAGCTTTGAAATCCCTGTTTCTGCCCTACAATCTAAACTTATTATCCATTTTAATCCAAAGTAATACATTCTTCTCTTTGAGTTTCGTCATGTAAATCTGCTTAAATAGGCAAGGCCTGGTTTTTCAAAACTAATATCAAACTGTAAGCATTAAATTAGTTTAAACTGGAATCAGCTACATGCAATCCAGATGTTAGCATTATCTTTCTTTGAATGAACCTACTTATAAATCAAAAATTATGCCAGCAAGACATCACTGTATCACTGTCATCCAGTTGTTCATCAATTTACTCGAGCGGGCACCAGTAACGTCTCTAACCCTCCCAGCCCTGAGATTTTAGCAGCCTCTCCTTACTCATCTTTCCCAATGGATTGGAGGCTCTTTAAGGGCCAGGGGAATGAGACTATCATTACTGTTTTTGGCATATCAAATATGCCACAGGTAGCTTGCCAGGCTCTGTCCGTGCGGGTGGGTTACTCTCGGTAGTTTGCCGGGCTCTGAGAGGTATATATATAATGGTTAATGTAATTAAAGTAACATAATGGTTAATGTAATTAAAAAAATTTTTTGACAGAAAGACATATATAAAATTATTTAATAAGTCTATCAAGTCTACTCCAGGCGTGCGGGCAAGAGACTCTCTCAGAGGGGATGGGCTCCAGCTTCCTCCCTGCCCTGAACAGAGCTCCCGGTGACCGAAGACCGCCGGAACCTAGCTACAGCCATGCTGGAGGCCCCTCTCCACACATTTGGACAGGCCTCGTGCATGAAGGTACTGGCAGAGGAACCCAGGTGTGTGTATTCCCATCAACAGCCAACATCCAGAGAGAGACTTAAAATCAAGCTCTCAGAAGATATCCAGTAGCCTACTTCTCCCTCTGGGAGAAACTAGCAATCTTTTTAGAGTTTCCTGCCCACATGGGACAGTCCTGCAAGCTTCCCATGGTGTATTCATATGCAAAATCCGGTAACAAGCTGGATCTCATTCCCCTGACCCTAAAGAGCCCCCAGTGCAACATCATTAGGAGGGCCCAGTCGAGATAGACTTCTAAGATCTCAGGGAAAAGACGAAATGAGATGTTACTGAACCCACCTGAGAAATTGGTGATTAACGGGATTTCGTGATCAAGTCTACTCAAAATTTCTACCAGCTCACACCGAAAGAATACAATAACAGAGGCTACTCTCCCATGTTCCATACTAGAACATAACCATCATCACTAAAATACACCATTCTTATTTCAAAGAAAATCTAGAGCCAACGATGTAGGTGATTCAGTGATAAAGGGCATGACTTATGTAAGCAGGGTCCTTAGTTTGATCCTCGGCACCACAAAACATAACACTACTGACTCTCCATTCTTCCTCCCTCAGCTCAGCCCTTGGTAACCACGCCTGGCCTGGCCCGAGGGGGTGAAAAAGAGAGTGAAACCCAAGACTAAAATGATGGTAACCTTTGTAACAGAGTGTCAGGCCACAGGGAGGACCTGCCCACTTAGTTCCCCTTCAGGTCCGAGTAGATGCACTACAGCTCTGGGGGTGGCCATGGACCCCAGAGGTTACTCAGGCCTTCAGTGTGAGGTGATCCCCAGCACCACCAAAAATTAAAGCCAAATACACCACTTTTACAGAAGTTTTAAAAGTTGGGATGAGTCTAAAACAAGCCCAAGTTAAAATTTCTCTTTTTTGCGGGGCAGGGGTCCCACACCCAGCAGCGCTCAAGGTTTATATCTGGGTCACATGCAAGGCAAGCGCCTTACAGGACTACCTACCTAGGCTCCAAATTAACATTTCTATCTCACAAAAGAGCGAACTATGAATAAGTCCAAAACCGTACGGTGAGTTGGAACAAACACAGGTCAACTCCAGTCATCTGCTTGCTCAATATTAAGAAAACATTTTATATGTGAATATGTCAACACTAAACTTTAATTTAAGATTAATTCAACTCCATCTACAGAAAAGATCTTTCAGAGCCTAGGGGATAAATAGCACTAGCGTCAGGGGCATATGTAAGGGATGATCCCTGTTAGATTCCTGGCACCACCCCGCACTGCGACAGTCCCAAAGGTCCCTGAGCACCACAAGGGTGAAGCATCCTTCCAGCCTGGTTAGTCAAGTATGGCTGGTGGTGGTCCCCCAAGCTCCCCTGCACTGCTTGGAGCCTTCCTCTGCAAAAAGGGAGAAAGAAAGAAAAGCTTTAAACCAGAAATCTGGTTTCTCAATCATTTTCTTTTATATCTGGTTTCTCAGTGATCTTCTTTTGTAAATATAAGCCATGAACATATGCCTCATACTTAGCATATCACCCTATAACCCTCTATTTTCCTCCCTATTAAATAAAAAGTTTCTAATAGCCCTCTGAGCTGTCCAAAATTTAAAAATGAATGAAAGAGCAAAAAAATTACTTGTTTACTTAACTAGAAATAACATTCATCCAAAAGACTACCCAAACACTTACATTTGCATACACCATGAGGTAAAATCTTGTCAGGTTTCTGATTTGGGGTTCAGAACTATACTATACAGTAGAAGGGCATTTCCCCATATGCTTCAATGAGCACAGAGCCAGAAACCCTGAGCACTGCCAGTTGTGGCTCCTCACCCCGCCCCGAAAGTATCTGATCTTTTACTATGTAAGTTATTTCTTAGACTCTAAAATAGCTAAAAATTACCAAACTTTAGGAAAATACTTTCTAAACATATGCTCAAATTTTTGTTAAAACAAAGTTTAAAAAAAATTATGCTCTTGGCTTTACAATTAAAATGTAAAAGGCGTGAACTAATAAAAGTCAACTTCTAGGTTATGATTTTGACTATTTTATTCAAGTCCATACAAAAGAAGTTAATGTTTGTTTCCTTTAAGATACAGTCTAGATACTTGAAGAGATTGGCTACGAAGGCAAATACCATGATGCTAGCATGTTTGGAAAGTCAGGTTCCCTTAAAGCAATTTATTACTGAGTGATATATACTCTGATTTCGAGTTCTTATAATCTGTGGTCTTTGAGAATACAAATTAGTGAGGCTTAAGTTTGCAAAAAGTCCTTCTAAGGCCCTAAAAACTATTTCAAGTTATTTTCAGAGTACTGCTTTGAATAAGGTTGAAGGTCTGTGGATCTGCCTCTAGCTAATAATTCAAGTAGTAATCTTAGAATTATTTTTCCAATGCAGTCCTATTAAGAAAGCAAATTACATCAGAGTCAGAGAGAAAGTACAGCAGATAGGGTTCTCTCCTTGCAGACAGTGACCAGGGTCCTATCCCCAGCACTCCTAAGGGTCCCGGATCACTGAGTGGGAGAAGGCGGGAGAAGGTCCTAAGCATTGCTGGCTGTGCCATCCCCCGCCCCCCCACCCCCCAAAAGGTATTTCAGAACTGAGCAAGCTCTCAACAGACTGTAATTAGACTGTGTGATGTTATGAAAAGAAGAACATGAACTGTTGAGTCAGACACACCTGGGATTTCAATCTACCAATTCCTAGGTGTAAAATTAGTATCATACATACTTTACTAGTTCTCTGAGGTCCAGTTCAAGACAGGAGTGACAACATCTAAGAATGTGGTTGGGATTTGAGATAAAGTTCAAAGTACCTTAAAACAAAGGCTAACAAAGTAGACACTCAACTGTAGCTAATAATCTTATACTGCAACTTCTCATACAATTAATAAACTAGATGTATAAAAGAAAACATTTTCCCAATTACATCCAAGTGGATCCAGCATACAGAAAGTGCTGCTCTGTAAAGAAAAGCTTTAGGTAAAAATGACTATGTTCAAGCATTCTACAACAGCTGGCTTTTATAGAAAAGCATCTTTTAAAAAATCTTGTATTTTCTTAAACTAGGTAAAGACATTCTTTTTAAGTCTTTATTATTTGCTTAGCAGTAATCTCTCTCCTTTAAAAGGTAGTAATAAAAAGTAGGTAAAGGGAAATTCTTGGTAACTTTTCAGCATCAATATTGCAAACCATAATGCCCAAAAGGATCAGAGGGAGGGAGGGAAGGTGATAGGAATGCAGGGAGGGAGGCAGGGAGGGAATGGGGGGAGAGAAAGAAAGAGGAAGAGAGGAGAAAAGTGCCTACCACAGAGGCAGGCAGGCAGGCAGGCAGGGAGTGGGGGGTGGGGGGTGATGGGAGGGAACTGGACACTGGAGGAGGGATGGAACGCTGTATGACTGAAATCCAATCATAAACAATTTTGTAAGGGTCTATATCTCACAATGATTCAATAAAAAGTTTAAAAATAAAAAATAATAATTATAAGTACTAAAAATGGTAGTAAAATTAAGAACCTTTATTTACATTTTCTACTTCAAAAGTGACAAAATTAAGGACTGCTTTTTTTCCCCTTTTTTTGGTTTGGGGTCAAGCCTGTTTGTGCTCAGGGCATACTGCAAGTGGTGTTCAGGGGACCATATACAGAGCCCAGGATAGAACCCAGGAAAGTCAAGCACTGGCTTGACCCACTGTACTCTCTCTCAGACCCCAAGGAGTGCTTTCTGGTAGCAATGACATTAGAGTAGGTGCAAAGAAAACTATAGTATTAGTTTCAATTTCTATTAACTGCATCAACTTGGGCAAACGGGCAAAAAAAAAAACACTACTCAACATTTTTTAAAAGCTAGATTAATGACTAATGACTTTAAAGCAGTGCTCAGCAGAACATTTTAAAATTAAGACTTTCATACAAGTAGCAACATATTAACTATGCTGAATGACCAGAGAGACAAATTTAGGCGGTAGACCTTACAGACCTCTCAGTCCTGGTAAGCCTCTGAAACAAATTTCAGGGCACGTAAGGTGCCTGCTTGCCTTGCATGTGGGGAACCGGATTCAATTTTCAGCACTGCCACAAGGATCCCTAAGCACAGAGCCAGGAGTAAACACTGACCACCACTGGTACAACAAAAAACCAAGATATACATACACAAACAGAGATACAGCTGAGTAAATATGTATGCAATTATCCTCCATGAATTTCTTTAAGTTGAAAATTCTTGAGTTTATCACTAAGGAACTTTTTAAAGAAAATGATTACCACTACTTATGAGAAAACTCTCTCTTGACATTATTTCTTTTAATCTCCACAATATGTGAGAAAGAATGCTATACTTTCCATCTAAAGTTAAGAAAACAAACTAAGGAGTCTATTAATTCTATAACTTTCTTGAATACTGGTGCTAAACAAAGGTTACTGTAGCACTGATTTGCTCCAGTGGGCACCAGTAATGTCTCCATTGTGAGACTTGTTACTGTTTTGGGCATATCGAATAAGCTATGGAGTGCTAGCCAGGCTCTGCCGTGTGGACAGGATACTCTCGGTAGATTAATAAAAAATAAAAGTGATGGTTCCATTAAAGAAAATCATTTCTAATCCAGGAGATAAACTGGGGCTGGATAAAGTACAGCAGGTTAGGAGCTTGCCTTGCACTCAGGGGCCTGGGTTTGACCCCAGCACCCTTAAGCCCACCAGGAATGAGTCCTGAGAATAAGCCAGGAATAAAACCCTAAACAAGGCTAGGTGTGGCCCCAAAACAGAGATGAGTTTTTGAACACTTGGTCATTAAGGGAAACAGCAAGGTAGTTACCATGGCTGGTTAGACAAGAAAAGAAACATTTTGCTTTTCTAAGAGGAGGAAGTTGAAAATAAGCAAAGATATGTAACTGAAAGGAAAGAAAGGGACTTCCACAACACAAATTTAACAGAAAGTAGTAGGTAAGCTTCTTGAAACAAGATACAAATTCTCAATAACTGAGTTAATAAGGGAAGTAATTAAAAGTTTGTGAAAGTTCATGCAGGATCCTTACTAAAAACCAGAGACCAAAATACGGTGCCCCCAGTGCCTACAGACAAATCCAGAGTAAGGGGCAGGCCTTGATGCAGCCACCCCTGTCAGATCCCTAGCACCCTGGGCGGCCCCACCTCCATCACCACCACAAAGCAGCACTAGGCATGACAAGTGCAAGCCCAGCAACCCCCAAATAAATGCCCCACCAGAAAACTCGAGTATGATGTCAGACACCGTAACGCCAGTACCATATTTCTCTGCAATTCCCTGCGAAGTGATTTTTTAAAAAATAAAGAACATCCAGATAATCTAGAATGAAAATACAGCCAACAGCAGGCCATGCTATATAAATATAAGATGCTGGGTTCAATCCCTGGCCATGGGGGGGGGAGGGGGAAGGGGAGGGTTTAAAAAAATAACACCAGAAAATTTTCCTTCAGGTCTCAAAGAGTTAGTCTGAATTATATAAACTTCCTGAACTACAGAAGCTCTGTTACTACTTAAATTTTATAAATAATGTTCACATAAAGCTTCCCCATTTTATTTGAATAAATTGACCATGACAAATACATTATTTGAAAGAGCAAATTCTTACACTCTATCCTATGCTACTAGAATAGTTTTGAATTCATAATTGTTATGAATTATTTTCCAGCATCATCTGAACTGCAATCTAGCAAGATCAGAGAAAACAGTATTTCACAACTTCATACTTCTCTTTAATTTTTAGAGAGGTACTGACAGCTACAACACAATTATCTGTCCTTGTATTATCATAATGAAAGATCAGCCTAAATGCAAGCAATACTTTGATGAGTTGGTTACAGCTTACTCCACTGCTTATAAGAACACTAGAGAATGAAAAACAAATTTAAAAGTTAATCCCTCACTCTGTATGATTTGCAAGATTTGAGCTTTTCTGTAGTCTTGTTCAGGTAGTTGGAAGCAACAATTTCTCTACGAGAAACCTATTTTGACATTCGAAGATATCCCTCCAAACCTGGTAGCAAGGAAAGTAAAAACAGTAACATCAAGTGGTCCTATTTGTTGCTAAACTCTTGTGTTAATAAGAACATCAGAAACGATCTTAAAAATTGATGTTTTCTAATGTCACTTTGTAGGTTCCATCTAGTGACCTCCACATCAATCATAGTCCTCAAAAAGGCAGAGCTCTGTAAAGCTCACTTAGAATTTTGGAGAGAACATGACAACAGATTCTACCTACTAACTGAAGTCACTTTCAGATCATTCTTAAACACAACCACTTTCATAATATCTCATATTCCGAAATTGCTGGCCGAAAGTGTAAAATCAGAGATACTAGCACTTTCATTCAAACATTATCCCTTCCATCTCATCATTTTTTAAAACCACGTGGACAAAATCCTGAATAATACAGATGAGGACTGGTCTTTCACAATAGGAACAAGAAGGTTCGCCTGACAACTTAATCCTACAGGGTAGAACAAAATTTTTGTTCAGGAGACATATTCCAACAGCAAGGAAAGAAGAGCAGGAACTTTGGGACAGCATTATTTGGTTCAAATCTTAGCTCCCAAGATATAAACACAGCCACAGCCTCTTTAAAAAACTTTGTGGTCCATGTTGTTCCTTAGGGTGTACACACACACACACACACACACACACACACACGAAAAAAAACACTGAAACATTTAAAAGTGAAATGATGTTCTGTGCACTGTACAAGATATTACTGATAGTTTTCAGTCATGAAAAATTTATAAACACAAAACGTTTCTAATTGTTTTTCATCTTTAAAAAATATATCCCTGGAAATCTTATGAAAAGGTCTAATTAAAATACAAAATGGTGCATTAAACTGTGGTGTGGTCCACAGCTTAATTTATGCCAGAGAAAGGCATATTCTCTCTGGTTGTGAATGAACAATAATAAAGGCACACTTAAAATACATACCCCAAACATTAGAAAGATCCTCAGTTTACTTATGGGACTCTATCTGAACTATAAGCTTACCTAGTTTAAAATATCCTCTAAAGAGTACTCATCGCATTATGAATGCAATGAGTTCTCCAATCATGTTTACCCATAACTTTTATGAAAAAGAATCTAAAATCAGCACTTGAGACCTTTGGTTAAGCTACTTTAAATTTCTTTAAACTGCAGTAACGATATAGCCAAGTAATAATGTAAAATAGTTACAAGTATGTACACAAGTATACACAATTTTTATGAACTATGCACTATTTCTGACTAGCAACTCATGCAAACTACTGTTATATAAAAGACTGCTAACCAAGAAGGAATTTTTTGATAACTTACATTCAAACATTTATCAAAAAAATAAGTGAAATATCATACCAAACATAAAGCCATTATCAAAAAGGGCTCAAGATTGATGACTTAAAATTTTACATGTTAAAAAGCATAGTACTTTTCAAAATGAACTATTTAAGAACATCGTTCTTATGGGATAAAAATCCACAGAATAAAAAAATAGCAGATATTAACCACTAATACCAACGTCAGTCACAAACTTTATTCAAGCATTTTAGATAAAGTGAGATAGATACCCTAACAAATGATAGAAAGGGTTCAAACTGGCTCATAAACACAGAGCTATTTTTAAATTATCAGTTCCTTTACTACGTGTTAAACTATCACATAATATTGTACTATTCAGCTAAAGGAGCAATTAAATCCCCACTACCACTTCCACCCAACAATGCAAGATCCAGAAAAACAGGAACCCTGGTCTTTTAAGCAGTAATGATACATAGTTCAAGTCCCTAGAACAGTGCCTGGCTGGCATAGAGTAAGCACTCGATATACACTGGATGAAGGAATCACAGGTAGAAACAGTCAAACCTCTCTTAAAGAGTTCAAAGATCACAAAGCTAGATTTTTAAACCTAGAACTGGTTAATCACAATATGAAGGTAGTATGATCAACATAATAGAACTGAGGTCAAATTAAGCAATTCCACATCGTAGTAATCTAAACTAGAACTCCTACTTCAAGAAAAGCACATTCCCCAGAACTTGCTAACTTCCGAGTAACTTGAAATTCTGACAATAGTGATCCCAGGTGCGTTAAGAGGCAAACTACTATCCCGCACAAAACTGGCAGATGCAGCTCCATTCAAAGGGAAATCATCCCAGTGAACTTCATCAGTGCTCTCTGAACGTTTCTCACTTTCTTCATAGAAGTGAGAATGACATGTGTTAGCATCACATGTACTCTTCCTTCTCATTGCTAAGGATGCCTGCGAGCCTCAAGTTCTCCAGGACAGTTTCTTGCTCAACTAAGACCCTAATATTTAAAATAAAAGAATGCTTTTACAAAAAAAAAAAGAAAAGAAAAAGAAAGAGAAAAAGAAAATGAGTTCATGCTCCCCCCCTTTCTTCCAATGTTTTAAGACTCTGAGAAAGTGGGGGGTGGGGGGGAGGTTCTACGCTTAAAAAAAAAAACAAAACCTTCCTTTCAATTGCTAGTTGGTCCACCTAGACGAAGGGACCTGCCACTGGAGCGCCTTGAGCAAGTAGGTCCAGTCTCTCGGGCCAGCAGCACCTTTCGGACGGCTGGCCACTGGCTCTGGGGATCAGATGCGACACCCTAAGTTCTACCCTACCCACGAGTCGGGGCGAGCAAATGACTCAAAGCCCCAGGAGGAAAAGTTTCTACGGAGAAGAACCTGTGTCGCACCAGATACAGCCTGCGGAGCGGGGCGAGCCACACGCTGGGGGAGCAGAAGGGTGGGGGGGACCCAGAAACGGGGCCTCGGCGAGGGCCCACGGGGTGCCTGCTGGCCGCGCGGCGACCCTGCCCGCGGGCGGCGGGGCCACTTCCGCCCCAAGTTAGTAAAGTGCCGGGGCGCACGGGGGTGCGGCGGCCACCGCACGGCCACGACGTGGAAGCCCTGTCACTGCGCCGGGCCGGGGGTGGCAGAGGAGCGCGGGGAGCTGGGGTTGGGGGGGGGGTCCCTCCGCGGCTCGCCCCGGGGTTGCCCAGCCTGCTGCCTTGGAGGGGGGAGGCGAGTGAGGAAGGGGACCGGGATACCCGGGGGTGATGGGGGGAGTGTCCTGATCTTTTTCTTTTTTTCCTTCCCGAAGTTGCACACCCGCCCCGCGCGGGACGCCCCGGCCGGTCCCCATCCCTCCCCGCGGGGCCGCGCGTCCCGGGGAGCCGGCCGCGGGAGCGGGGCGAGGGGTTGGGCCTCCGGCCCCGCCGAACGCGGGGAGGCGCCGCGCGCGGAGTCGGGGGCCCCGCGCCCCGCCCGCCCGCCCGCCGCGAGGGGCCGCTCCGGGGCGGGGGCGCGGCGCCGGGCCCCGGGGAACGGCCCGGGAGGGCGGCCGAGCGGGGCCCCGCGGCGCCCCGTTGCCGGGCAGGCTCGCGCCCCGCGGCCGGCGGGTGGGGGGAGGGGAGGCCGGGCCTGCGGCCTGTTGGGGGGGAGTTCAGCCCGGGCCTCGCGTGCGCCGCCCGGCCGGGCCGCCCCCTCCCCGCCCCGGGGGCCCCCGGGGGCCCCCGGGGGTCCCCGGCACCCCCCCGAGAGACTCACCGGAAAGGCCCGGATCCGCATCTTGGTGTCCTTCCGGCTGCCCGTGCCTTTGCTCAGATTCGACATGGTGCTCGTCCCCTCCCCGGCGGCGGCTTCGGGTCGCGCTCCGAGGCGCCGGTGTCACATTTAAGGCGGGCGGGCCAGGCGAGGGGCGACGCAGGCGGCGGCGGCGGCGGCGCGGCCCCCGGGCAGGGCTGAGGCGCGGGCCGGCCACTGGGCGGCCGCGGCGGGGGCGGCGGCGGCGGCGGCGCGGGCTCGGCGGAGGGGGCTGCGCTGGCGCGGCGGCTCCGCGGGGTCCCTCTCACGCCCGGCTCGGCTCCCTTTATCGCGCTCCTCCGCGATGGCGGCGGCGGCGGCGACGGACAAACATCTCACTGCGCAGGCCGAACGTCCTCCTCCTCCTCCTTCTCCTCCTCCGCCTCAGCGAGACGAGATCCGGCCCAGAGGGTGGAGGGGGGAGGAGGGAGGGAGGAGAGCCGGAGAGTGGAGAGATTGGGGGGAGGGGGGGGCGGGAGGACGGGAGGGGGAGGCGGGCGGCCGCGGCGGGGGACGCTCGGCTCTCGCGAGAAGACGGCGGCGAGCGCGCTGCTCCGGCTGGGGCGGGGCAAGGCCCGGCGGGCGGGCGAGACGGCGGGGACCCACCCCCTCCCCCACCCCCACCCCGGGCGGGGGTAGCGGAGGAGAGCGGCGAGTGGCGCGGCGTGGGCGGGGCCGGCGGCGTGGAGAGGTGGGCAAAGGGGCGGGGTTCGGGGCGGGAGGCGTCACCTGCCTTTTTGAAATGGGAGCGACGGCCGCCGGGTTCCGGGCGGAGGTGGCCGCTGATTGGTGGAGCCGAGCGGAGGTCACGTGGGCCCTGTGGGCGGGGAAATGGCGGCGAGGCCGAGCGAGGCGGTAGCGGGATAGGTCGAGCTGGGCTGGGCGGGGCCAGACCGGGCGGGGCTGGACTGGGCTGGGCGGGAGCGGGAGGAGGCTACAGTCTCGGGGCGGGGCGTGGGCTCCGCGGTCGGTTCGCTCTGGCTCAGAACTGGTTCCTCTGTGTTTTCTAGGGCGGGTGGGCTGGGGGTAGGTACCGGAGCGTTCGCCGGAAAGTTAAACGGAGAGCATGTGCGGGTTTGGAAATTAGCGTCTAGATGGACGTAAGCTTAGCAAGGGATCGGGTGTAGAAGTCGCTCACTGGGACTGTCAGACAGAGAGGTGGTGTTAATGCACAGAATTTCCATAAACTTGCAAAAGTTCCAGAATCTCTTGATCCACGGATATTATATGGGGAATTCAGCGTTTAGTGGTAGTAAATGTCGTTGTCGCTAAAATGAAAAGACGGGTCCCTTACTGTGCTGTAATATTTGGGTAAACGAGGTTAAATAGTAGATGCAACGATATTAAACTTGTCTTGAACCTGTTACATCATTTTTACCATTACCGAGAGTATTGAAGGTTTTGAAAGCCAAAGTTATCTTTGCTTTCGATGTTAATTTGGAAGGAGTGTTAGCTTCTTTGGTTTTTTTGTCGTTGTCAAAAGGTTTCACTGTTCATTAATTGTGAGTCACCCCTCCTAATTTTGCTCTTTGCCCACTTGGTGTCATGCAAATTTCTGACTGCAGGGGAATATTGTGAAGTTTGGGATTTCATTTAAATTAAATAAGGCCCTATTGTTGGGATGGGTATCTCACTTGGAAGCCAGGGTTTGCTGCTTTTTTTACCTGGCAAACTTAATAAGACTGAAACATAGTATTTAGTTGTTTACTACAAGAAGAATTTGTCCTAAATTAACTTAATGCTGACAATTAGATTTACTAATTTTGTGATTTCATCCCCTACTCAGATGAAATGGCCTATTGGAAATAACATTTTCTTATTTTGTTTTGTGGTATTTGCTAATCAAAACATGAGCTTAAGCAACAAGGATGTTGCCTGAAGCAATATCTGTGTACATGCTGAAGCTAAAAATAGGTCATCCAGAACCGGGTTGATAAGGTAAGATTGGGAAAGGCTGACTTAAATAAAAGATAATTGGATGGGAGTTTATAATCTGTATGCTGATTGAACGTCGAATCCATAATCATTAGAATATGATATCTGATGTCTTCTATTGGTTACATGATCATGTGACCCACTTTTTTTTTTTGGTAATGTAAGAATATAGGCTCTGCACTGTATGACAGAAACCCAACCATGATCAGCTTTGTTACTCCTTATCTTAACGGTGATTCCATTAAAAAAGAATTATACCTAAGGACTTTTTATACTTTCTCCAATTATGAAAATATTAATAAACTTGTATCATGTGATTATAAGATTTAAAAATAAAAAAACTGGGGCTGGAGCGATAGCACAGCAGGTAGGGTGTTTGCTTTGCACGCAGCCGACCCAGGTTCAATTACCATCATCCCATGTGGTTCCCTGAGCACTGCCAGAGGTAATTCCTGAGTGCAGAGCCAGGAGTGACCCCTGTGCATCGCCAAGTGTGACCCAAAAAGCAAATAAATGTAAAAATAAATAAAAATTTTAAAACTTTGTATAATGAAAAAAAAAAAAGAATATTGGCTCTGGAGTCATTGGTTTAAATGCCAGTTCTACACTTTACTGGCTGTGTCATGTATCTCACGGAGCGAGGTTTTAGTGCTTGGAGTTCCCTCTCTGTGAAGTGGAGGTGAGAATAATAGTTTCCACCTTGGACTACTAGGAAATTTAGACTATTTAATACATTCTTAAAGTCCTGAGAACAATACTCAGCACAGAGTGACCACCAGGTAGCTGTAGACTATAATTTTCCTGAGTACTTAAGGTCAACATCTTTATGCAATAGGTAGCTTCTAGAAAATACAAATAGTCTTTTATAAAATGAATCTTATTTTAAAACTAAGCCAGTTTCCAGCACTTGTGATTTCACACACAAAGTATTTTTAAACTGCTGGGGCAGGGGCCAACACAACAGTACAATGGATAGGATGCTTGCCTTGCATGCGGCGTCCCATATGATCTATCCCCAGCATCACAGATGCTCTTCGGAGAATCACCAGGAATAATCCTTGAGCACTGCCAGGTGTGGCCCCAAAATAAACTGCATCAGTGTCATTCCATTGTTCATCGATTTGCTCGAGCAAGGCACCAGTAACGTCTCCATTTGTCCCAGCCCCGAGATTTTAGCAGCCTCTCCTTACTCGTGGACAATTGGAGGCCCTTTCAGGGTCAGGGGAACGAGACTTGTTATTGTTACTGTATTTGGCATATTGAATACAGCAGAGAATACAAGCAAGTATGTTAAAACCAAACACGTGTGTGCTGCTTTAGACACATCAGTGGGCTACAGTATCAGAGGTCATGTGGCCGCAAAGCGGCCTGGTGCTTCCGGGAGCTTTGTTTTATATAGTTTCTGGATCTTGGCCATTAATGGGATTGCATGGCGCCAATATAAAGCTGGCATCTTAATGTTGTCAGGCAGGAGCACTAAAATGGAGTAATGGAGGCAGGAGAGACAGTACAAGGGGTAGGGCACTTGCTTTGCTCTGATCCCCAGCATCCTGTATTGTCCCACCAAGACTGATCCCCGAGTGCAGACCTAGGAGTAAGCACTGAGCACCACAAGGAGCAGCCCGAGAAACACAGAAAAGGAATAAGTATCATGTGGCTCCATCATCTTACTAAAGAAAAATGATTTAAGCCCCATAACCAGGGAAAGTTAATTTTTTTTTCTTTTTGGGTCACACCTGGCGATGCACAGGGGTTACTCCTGGCTCTGCACTCAGGAATTAACCCTGGCAGTGCTCAGGGGACCATATGGGATGCTGGGATTCGAACCCGGGTTGGCTGCGTGCAAGGCAAATGCCCTACCTGCTGTGCTATCACTCCAGCCCCAGGAAAGTTAACTTTTAAAGACAGTTCTTTAAATTGATTTAGCCATATGAGTGATAATAATCTTACATGAGCATTGAAAAAGCCTCTGCTTTAAAGTATGTTTTTAATTATGAAACAAATAATCACCCTTGATTTAGTTGGAGAGCCTCATTTTTCATATTTAGCATATGGTAAGCAATTTAGCTGCTTTTGAAAGAATCACAACCATATTCTGTTAACCACGAAGGACCAACAAAACCCTTGGAAGTGAATTTATCCATCACTGTCATTTAGAGATTGACGGCTTTTTATTCTTCTGTTTGTTCCTTTATTTAAGAACTATTCATTATATTTATTAAACGGATGCTTTAGTAGAGAGACCTCACATTCAAAAACATATAGTCCTTTCAGATTCAAAATTTGGAAGCCACTAACCCAACATGGATTTGGCAACTATTCTTGACACATTCCAAGCCAGAAATTCGAAGTTTTTCCTATTTAGAAATTCAGAATCTTTCAAATATTTATGAAATAGCCTCTAAAGCAACAACAAACTAGTTTTTTTTTTAATGCATTGTTTTACAATGTTTTGCGTTTGGTTTCTTTTCCCCCCCGCAGGTGGGAGGGAGGCCAGGAGTGAGGGTGGGGCCTTATTGGTCACACTTGGCAATGCTAAGGGGCTTCTCCTGGCTCTGGGTTTGGGAGTCCCTCCCCACAATGCTCAGGGCACCCTGCGGTGCCAGGGTCCAAAACTAGGCCCCCCATTGCTCCAGACCATTGAATCAGGTCTCCAGCCCCTGGCAGTAGTCTTGACTGGCAATCGGATGATTAACTTTCAGGATATTCAGGGGGTTTCCCTTCTTGCTTGGTTTTTGTTTATGTTTTTGCCAGCTCACCCTTGATCTACGGGAGAAGACAGCGCAGGGATAGGTTCTCACTAGATGTTGCATGCCTGCCGGTTGGCATTCCACCTATGCTAACTCTTGCCTGACCCAGCTGACCCCATTTCCGTGTATTTGTTTGCAGCACTTGGGAATCAGAGAAGCTTGGGTGGCTGAGAGGACCAGCCCCTTTTCTACATCCCAGTCTAGAAAATGGACATTGTGGATCATGAGGAACTGATGACAGGGATCGGCCTCCTTTTGGCCAGAGTTTCTAGGTCTCCAGGATACCAAGCTCCTTTAATTACCGTATCAGTTCTGCTGATTTGATTGTGCAGACATTGGTTATTAAAACAGCTGACAGCTTCCCTATTCAATTAGAAAGACCTGTTCAGTGATGTTTGAACTGACAAATACTATTCCAGGGAGAAATGTATGTTTTTTTCAAATGGGAAGGGGGAGATTGGTGCATATTATCATTTCCTTGAACATAAGGAATAAATTATCTCTTTTCTTCCTTGTCTCCATCAGGCAACTGATAAGTACAATAGATCATTGGGTATGGAATTGCACAGAGAGGGAGCATTTGTATTGATTTGTGACACGTAGGACAATTCTGTTAAGAACATAACCACAAACACCTACATAGATAAAAATTATGGGTTTTACAATGCACTTTTCTTGCTATATATATCACTGTCACTGTATCACTGTCATCTCGTTGCTCATCGATGTGCTCGAGCGGGCACTAGTAACCTCTCCATTGTGAGACTTGTTACTGTTTATGGCATACCAGATACACTACGAGTAGCTTGCCAGGCTCTGCCGTGCGGGCGAGATGCTCTCGGTATTTTGCCAGGCTCTCCGAGAGGGGCGGAGGAATCAACCCAGGTTGGCTGCATGCAAGGCAAACGCCCTACCCACTGTGCTATCACTCCAGCCCATACTATATATATATATATCTGTATATATATATATGTATATATACAGATATATATATACAGATACATACACAGATATATATGTATATATCTGTATATATATACACACATATATATACTCATATACATACATATACATATATAGTGTATATATACTATATACATACACATAATATAGAAGAGAATCACACAAAACGTGAAGATATGAGGCAAATTACAAACTTAAAGAAGAATCTTAAATGTCCACTATATTACAAAAACCTGAAAAACTCATTGCTCAAACTCAGTCGGGGTTTTATTACATTGCCATTTAAAGCATCTCATTGGCAACTGAGCTATTCTTGACAGTATCCTGTTTATGCCACATTTATCAAGTAAATTAATATGTTGGAAATAAAAATACACAAATGCAAACAACTAATTTAACAAACTAAATTCTCGTTTAAAAGGTATAGATATGGCATTTATGTTTTATTTTGAAGAATTTCCTCTTTTTTATAATAACTGGATCAAGAACTCCCCAAGGACAGTTATGAATATGTACTGCTTTCATTCGTGATGAATAGTAAATAGGTTGAAATTTATGGTGCTTTGTGAAGTAACATAATTTTAAAATTGAGATAAAGCATGGTTCCAAGATTTGTAAAAGTATAGACTAGAAACCAGGGAGATAGCGGAAAGGTTATAATGCATGTTTCACGTGCTCAAGGTCCCAAGTTCAATCCCTGGCACTGCTTTGTATAACCCTGGTGACTCTCAAGTACTGATGGACACAAGTGTATTGAGTTCCTGAGCCTAGATATCAAACTGCTTCAGGCCTTCATAACCAGTCCAAATACATCCATGAGTGGCCTCCAGCCCCCAGAGCTTACTAGGGAGTCCCCCAAAAGTAGAGCATAAAGTTTACACTATATTTAGTAATCATGTAAACTATGCCTACCACATCAATGTGATAAACTAGTATTATCTTTAAACTTCTTCAGGAAACTAGTTGCATTTAATTAACTATAAAACTGTTTTCTTATATCCTGAACTAGTGAAAATCAAACCGAGGTAAGGCCAGGGAGTCCTGGAAGAGATAAAGAATAACCTTAAAGAGGGGGCAGGGCGGTAGTACAGCGATAGGTTGGATATTTTCCTTGCACACAGCTGACCCGGATTTCATCCCCAGAATCCCATATGGTTCCGAGCACTGTCAGGATTAATTCCTTAGTGCAGAGCCAAGAGTGACCTCTGAGCATCGCCAGGGTTGACCGACCCAGAAAGTCAAAAAATAAAGAAAAAGAAGAAGAAGGGAAAAAAGAACCTTAAAAATACTAACAAACGAGAGCAACCAAGAGATTGCAGGCAGGAGACTGAGACTCATGTCCTAGAGCTACCCTTGTCCACTACAGGATGCTGGCCACTCAGCTCTCAGCTCTGTGCCTAGGAGCTCTGCTGTCTGCCATCCCCACTGCACCACAGGCAACCAGTATATGATCCCACCAAAGGCTGTGAGCCCTAGGGGAGCAACCACTACTAGCCACGTGTGTGAACCCTTAAGTCAGGCATGATCTCTTCCCCGAGCCCTGCGTGAGTACCACAGTCACAGCCAGAATGTGTGTGAGAACCACAGCTAGAGTGTGATTCCCGGGAAGCACCACAACCACATGCGTGAGCATCGCAAGCACGTGCGTAATCTCTGGTCAGAGCTACAAGCACAGCAGCAGAGGGAAGGGAAGGAGGGGGAAATACTGGAAAAGGATTGTTGGAGCTGGCTCAATGGAATCAGGAATGGTTGACCACCCCCCATCTCCCCCAACTTCCGGCAGCTTGGCAGTCACCCCCACAAGCCACCTCCAGCCATATAATCTCCTCAATGGCCATGATCCAGAGACTCGGTAATAAATCTCTTGGGAGAGAGCACAGAACAGTATGCCATAGCCATGTCTCCAGACCCCACACCAGGCTGTTTCATTGGGGGCAACCCGGAAGGGGGCGGCTGAGGCCCCTTTCTGCCCCAGTGGAGCCAGCCCTGGCAGCTGAAAACCACCAGAACTCAACCACCACCATCACAGCCGCTCTCCCCATGCTCAGACAGGCCTCACATGGGACTGAATCTATTCCTGGACATCTCATACTTTGCACCACTGATATACCAAGAGTTGCATACCATAGTCAATGGGCTTTAAAGAAGGCAGCCAATCTTTTTTTTTTTGCTTTTTGGGTCACACCCAGCGATGCTCAGGGGTTACTCCTGGCTCTGCACTCAGGAATTACTCCTGGCGGTGCTTGGGGGACCATATGGGATGCCGGGGATCGAACCCAGGTCGGCCGCGTGCAAGGCAAACGCCCTACCCGCTGTGCTATCACTCCGGCCCCCAAGGCAGCCAATCTTAGGGGGAAATACATTTATACAGATACATATATAAACACACAAAGCTCAACCTTTAACAATATGTTACTAATCTCTTATTGAAGGACTTAATGGATCCTGGGTGAAATATAACAATCTTCACACACACTTGCCTCAGAGAAACCCTTTTTGGATCATTTTTAGCACATTTTTCATAACAAGCAGTACAAAATAAATTACTTTGGTTCCGCTTTGGGGGCCAGGGTTTGGGGTTCGGAATGGATACATGTGAGTTATAGTGGTAGGAAGGTGTAATTTGTGTTAGAATATTAAATCACAAATATTGTGAACAACTTTATAAAAATAAAATAAAAACGAATTGTTGGAGTCAATTTCTATTCCAAGTTAATACAAATAAATTTGTAGAGCCACGTGGCTTATAGTTATGAATGTCTGAACCTTCTGTCTTGGGCAGAAGACCCACTGAATGGCAAAAAGAGAAGTATTCATAGAGATCCTGGGGAAAAAAGGACTATTCATAGAGATCTTACCTAGCTGAGGTCAGCATAGATCTAGGCCACTTAAAAACAATTTTTGGAGCCAGAGAGACAGTGCAGGCAGGTAGGGTGCTTGCCTTGCATGTGGCTGACCCGCCTTCAATCCCCGACAAGCACTGCCAGCAGTGATCCCTGAGCACAGAGCCAGGAGCCAACTCTGAACACTGCCGGTGTGACCTAAAAACTGAAAATTTAAAAAGAAAAATAGAAACCTTTTATAGAATTGTCATCTGTGAGAAATTTGTCAATGGTCGTTCTCATGCTGATATTCTGGTTGAAAAGTGCCTATTTCTACTTGAACATCCATCATTAGAGAAAATTTGTTTCAGATGCTTGGATTGTTAAGGCAGTTTCCTGTTACCCTTTTCCTTTAATAATTATGATAGTGGCATTTGTCCTTTTTCCTGTCAGCACCCCATTTTTATTATTTTTTTAAAGGATTCTACCACAGAGTCATTTATGTGGTCTTGGGGACATTTCCTAAGCCCAAAAGTGCCAGCTTATCCTGAGGATATAGATAAAAGAGACCTAGGCAAAGCCTCAGGTAGGTAACGGAAAGGGACAATTGAGGGGACATTGGAGCTGAGGCCCGGGGTGGCTTAGGTTCCTTGCAGAAAAGGCTTCAGCTCTCATTCCTGTAAGCGCCCCACTGATTCCCGCTACTCTCCCGCCCCTCCCACCTCCCCTCTTTTCTCTGACTCCAAGCCTGCCTTTTCCCCAAATTCCATTTTTTTGCTTAAAATAGTTAAAGTTTGTTTCCGCCGAGTATCAGTCAGGGGCCCGGCAGGAAACAGATGGCTGGCTCTCCCAGGGACACAGAGGAGAGCTAAATTCAGGGACTCTCGGCAGTCGCGTGTGCAGAGTTCGGGGATGGTCCAGGGGAAAGGAAGCACCCCAGGGCTGGCGGCAGCGGGTAAGGTTGGGGCCACTTTGCGGGCGGGAGGGGCTCAGGACGGAAGTGGGCAGGGAAAGGCTGGGGGAGAGGACTGCTTGGGGAAACTGAGGCTCTAGGAAAGGCCTGGCCACCGGCCATATTGTTCTGCGAGAATGGAGTGTCCGGGCCTCACTCCTTTCCTTCCCCAGGACTGCTGGCGACTGCCTCTGCCTTAGGATGTGCCGAACTGGAAGCCCGCAAGAGAAGGAATCCATTGAGGGAGCCCTGACATCTCAGCCCTCCAGGACACGGAACCAGGAGAAGAAGGGTAGAGAACAGATGCGGAGAGGCAAGGGATAGCCATGCAGACTGCATGGGCACAAGGCATTTGATGAGGAAAGTAGAACATACATCTCCATTCATCTTTATATAAAACACCCCCCACCCCAACCCTGCATTTTTTCCAGTCCACACACTACACATAGGCTCCCCACTGCTTATGAGGTGGTGAAGGAGCTCAGACCCCAGACATGTTCCCCAGACAAGTGCTGCCATGGAAGAAACCTGTTTACAGCAGGATTTCTCCTGCAAATGATGAGCAGGACCCTTTGGCCTTCATCGTGTACACAGATATCGTCAGACAGATGAACAGTGTCTGTGCACATACATGGCCAATGCTCTAATATCTTATTAGATTGGTTTGTGTAGGGGACGAGGGACACACCCAGCAATGCTCAGGGCTTACTTCAGGTTCTGTGCTTGGAGGTTCAGCCCAGTGGTGCTCTGGGAACCAGGCGGGACCAGGGATCAAATCCGGGTCTCCCACATTCAAAGTGTGCACTGCAGTCCTCTGAGCTCTCTCCGACCTCCCAAACAGTTTTTCACTAGGCAGTAATAGGCCACCATGGTGAAGTGTGTCAGTCCTTGATTCTACTCTAAGTTCTGTAGCCTATTAAGTGAGGCCCCATTTATTCTCATGAGGAAAACGAAGTTCAGAATAGTGCAAACAGGGCTGGGGGAGATGGCGGAAGGTGTGGAGTACATGCTTTGCATGCAGAAATTGTTTTGGATCCAGGCAGAGCCCTGAGCACACTGTTAGTTATGATCGGAAAAATGAATTTATAAAATAGTGCCTACTGGGGAAGTTGGGATGTGACTCGAGGATAGAACACCTGTGTGAGACCTGTGTTAAATCCCTGGGATACTCCCCCCACTTTGGAAAGAAAGGAAGAAAATAAGGAGGGAAGAAAAAAATGGAAGGAAGGAAGGAAGGAAGGAAGGAAGGAAGGAAGGAAGGAAGGAAGGAAGGAAGGAAGGAAGGAAAAAAGGAAGGAAGGAAGGAAGGTGGAAGAAGAAGAAGGAAGAAGAAGGAAGAAGAAGAAGAAGAAGAAGAAGAAGAAGAAGAAGAAGAAGAGGAAGAAGGAGAAGAAGAAGAAGAGGAAAAAGGAGAAGAAGAAGGAGAAGAAGGAGAAGAAGGAAGAAGAAGAAGAAATGAAGAAAGGGAGGAGGAGGGAGGAAAAGGAAAAAGAAATAAAAGAAAGGGAAAGAGGAATGGAGAGGAAGGAAGGAAGGAAGGAAGGAAGGAAGGAAGGAAGGAAGGAAGGAAGGAAGGAAGGAAGGAAGGGAGAAAGAGAGAAAAAAGAAAGAAAGAAAGAAAGAAAGAAAGAAAGAAAGAAAGAAAGAAAGAGAGAGAGAGAGAGAGAAAGAAAGAAAGAAAGAAAGAAAGAAAGAAAGAAAGAAAGAAAGAAAGAAAGAAAGAAAGAAAGAAAGAAAGAAAGAGGGAGGTTGAGGAAGGAAGGAAGGAAGGAAGGAAGGAAGGAAGGAAGGAAGGAAGGAAGGAAGGAAGGAAGGAAGGAAGGAAGGAAGGAAGGAAGGAAGGAAGGAAAGAAGGAAGGCAACTTTATAAGAGCATATGAAAATAAAATAATGTAGCAGTCCCACCCACCATCAACCCTGCCCACTCAACATCCCTGCTCCACCAGATCTGGACTAAATATCTCAGGAGATGCGCCAAGCAGCTATACCTATGGAATCGCTGCCCCCCAGTGCTGAAAACCTCAGAGTGCCCATCAAACTGAGCTCTGGTAGCTGCACCCACCCCTGCCACTACAGCTACTCCATGCATTGCAGAGACACCGATATTCGAATAATTGCAGGTGTCGGCACCAGAACTCAGAATTCGGGGGTTTCTTTCGGAATCAGGATGGGCAACCTCTCTCACCCCCCTACCCTTCCCAAAACCCAGCAGCCCCACCCACTGCCTGCCTTTGCTGCCTTCTCATCTCTTTGGCCCCCAGACCATGGATCTGGAAATGTCTGGACCATATGCCACATATGTGGCCATGTGACACCTCCTGGAGCAACAAAAGCTTAATAAATTCTTAGACAAAGCCTTACCCACCCTGCAATCTGATATAACAATGTTCACATAAATTTGTTTTCTAGATCTATTGATTTTAATATTGCAACTTTGTTATCTCATCAGTGTTAATCCTGGAATTGTATCAAGAGTTGCCACTTTTATCTACTTTAATTAAAAAATTTTTTAAAAGAAAATAAAATAATGAAGATGAAAGTATTCAGCATAATTCTTGGCGTATAGTTGAAACTTAAGGAATATTAACAGTTACTTTAATTTTTAACGCCCATTTTGACATTTCAGTCTAAGTTTTATGAATGACAAGTGGTTTTGCATTCACATAGTCACCAAAATACCATAATTTACTCAATGCCTTCCCCAACACCCAGTCCCATCACCAGGCCTCCCTGTCATCCAGGCCTGGTCTCAACTCTTCCATCCTCTCATTCACATCACTCTCTGTATCACTGTATCACTGTTGTCCTGTTGCTCACCGATTTGTTCAAGCAGGCGCCAGTAATGTCTCTTTCGTCCCTGTCACATTCAGGGTCAGGGGACTGAGGCTCATTATTGTTGCCATTTTTGGCATATTGAATACGCTATGGGTAGCTTGCCAGGCTCTGCCATGTGAGATTCTGCATCGCTCTCTCCAAGGAGCTCTGTTTTATAGTCTCTGGATCTTGGCCGTCAATGAGATTACATGGCGCCAGGGGTGGTTTGTGAGTGTGGCTGCCAAGCTACTGGAAAATGGGGGACCTGGGTGGAGGAGGCCCAGTCCCGATCCAAGCAGGCTTGGAGATCTCAGCCACGGGTCCCGCATACCTGGGTTCCTCTGTCGGTTCCTTCATGGGTGAGACTCATCCGAGCATGTGGAGAGTGGCCTTGAGCATGGCTGTGGCTGGGTTCTGGAGATTTTCAGCTACCGGGGCTCTGCTTGGGGCAGGGAGGTAAACTCAACCTGCCCCCCTCTGAGGGGTCCTGGTGAAGACAGCCTAGCATGGGAGCAGGAGATTCTGCCCGGTCTCAACTCTTCCATCCTCTCGTTCATGTCACTCTCTAATCAGCAATTTTCTCATCTGCAATGCTCCTTCCTCTGGGTCATCCAAAGACTGGCTTCTGGTCTCCAGATGAAGTTCTCAAGTCATCTGTCTTCCCAGTGAAACCCAGTAGTGGCATATTTCCTAAAAACAACTGCAAAGAATAAACAATGCTGGGACATCTGCTTTGATTTTCTAACCAGATTACAATCTTCTACATTGTTCTAAATTGCTGAAATACTCGCCCCTTCCATACATCATGGTTTTATGTGACCTCAATTGTGAAATTGACACTTTAAATCTACTCTGCTTATTATAAGGAAAATAGATTATAAATCTATCTTAGAGCTGGTAAGCTGTGATGTCTCATGATCTTTCCTATACTGCTTGCTTTCTTTCTTTCTAACATATACAAACATTAGTGTTAGATTTGTGCATGACCTCTGGAGCAGTTTATTATCATTTGTCCTTCGGCCTTTCTTTCTCACTGCCATGCCTCTTTTATCATACAGAGAGGGTAGCCAAGCTGGACCTTACATTATAGCAATTGCTAGGAAGTGAAACAACTCCTGTCAATGTTAAATAAAGGCGACATTTAATTCATCCTCAAGACATTTTTTTGGAGGGGTTCCCAAGCCACGCTCAGAAGGCCACTCCTAGTAATATTTATTCAACTGGGCTGGGTGAGTCAATGTTTGGGCCCATTGTGCTTTGCTGTTCTGGCCTTGTGAAGTTGGGGGCTGCCAGTACAACCTCAGCAAGTCTCAGAGGCTATCACAGTCCCATCTAGTGATGCTTGGAGGGTCATGTGGTGCTAGGGATTAAATTTAGTGCTTGCACATGCGAACTATCTGCTCCTGACAACCGAGCTGTCTCCATGACCCAATGTTAAAATTTTCATTGAAATTATGATGCTACATTATTTGAATTGTGTGTGTGTATGTGTGTGCGCGCACACACATGCATATGGTGTCAAGGATCAGAGATAATAGAGCTGTCAGGATCACGTTTTGTCATTTTGGGAAACCAGGGCTTTGAACTAACGACCATCCACTTTGCAAGGTTGCGAGACAGGCATTCTAAGCCACTGAGCCACTCCCGTGGGCCCAGAATTATTTCGTTGATGACTGCTAAGAAGTATTTCTTTCCATACTTGTTTCCAGACTTAGAGAAACAGCATAAATGGTTCTCTTGGCTCTCCTTTGGTGAATTTATTCACCATTAGTTGGGGCGATGGTCCACAGCTACCATCTAATGTTACACTCACTGGTCAATAGTGACCAGGAGGTGACACAGAGAAGGCTAACACATCGATCCAAAGCAAACAACACCGTCTTGTTTTGCTTTTTTTTATTGTTTCAGGAGCCACCATCTGTGGTATATGGAGGCCAGAGCTACAGCAGATGGTGCTCAAGGGACCTGGAATGAGGTACTCAGGATTAAAAGCAGGGCCTTGCGTGTGCGAGGCGTGTGCTTTGTCACTCGAGCAGCACCCCCAGCCCATAATAGCACTTCTTTAAAAACAACAGGAGCAACACCTAGCAGAGTTCACCTAAGGCAAGCTGGTGATGTTTGGTCTGACTCTGCTTGGGGGGGCATTAGGGCTATACCTGGCAGTGCTGAGGCTTGGGTGTGAGGGGTTAGGTGGGGGGCCGGCGGGGGACAGGACAAAGTGCTGGAGAACTAGTTCATGCTAGGTTTGTGCCAAGTCACTTGAATGATCTCCCCCGACATAACACCATTTTTTAAACAAAGCCAGCAGGTTTTCTTTATCATTTCCTAGCATGCCGTTTAAACACAAAGAATACCAGCGATTATCAGATGGCTCTATCAAAGGCCTTGAGCAACCGAAGAGTGACATGAAATTAGAGAACTGTTCAAAATTAAAGTTATCCTGGGGAAGAAGATTTCGGAAACAGCTGAATTTATTTCTGCTGTGAGTGATTGAAAAGCCAATTTAGCCTGGCATGGGCAGTGATCAAATCTGTCATCTCCCATAACAAGAAGTCTAGAATTAGGGAGCTTTTCCTGGGGCAGCCTCTCAGGATGCTATGTATTGACTTCCCAAACTCTCCCTTCTGAAATAGTGCAAAACCACATTGACCAAAGTAGCCAGGTGCTTGCGTGGACATCACAGTTCACTAGGGGACATAATTTGAGAAGTTGTGTGCTGGCTCTCCAAAATCCATAGTTCTCCACTTAAAGCACTCAAAGTCAGCAATGCCCTATTAGGTAGGCTGCATGCTGTCTTAGAGCTTTCCTAAAGGAAATGCCTGTGGGAAGAAGACTACATTAAGCCATCCACACTTTAGCATTAATTACTGCATCAGAACTCAGTGTACACAGAAACAAGCAAATTCCCTAGAGAAACCTGTTAAAGGGCAAAAGTAACTTCCTTATCATTTCCCCCAGATTTCCAGTAAGACAAATATATCTATGTAAAACATGTGGGAAAATAATGTCATCTAAGAGATTCCAGTGTGTGCCCATGTTGAGTCTGTATATTAGGGTCTGAGAACCCTCCAGGTCTCCTTAACCTGGTCTGGCTCCTGAAGGAGAATCTATACTTTTTTTTTAAAAAAACATTGTTTGACTGGAATTTTATTTCTTTATTTTATATTAGTTATTTACTTACATTTAATTGAATCACAGTGAGTGACAAAGTTGTTCATGATTGGGTTTCAGTCATATAATGTTCCACCATCTGTCCCTTCACCAGTGTACATTTCCTACCACTAGTGCCTGCAGTTTCTCTTCTCTGCCCCCTCTCCCTGCCTGCTTCTATGGAAGGCACTTCTCTCTCTCTCTCTCTCTCTCTCTCTCTCTCTCTCTCTCTCTCTCTCTGATAATCTTTTCTTCACTCCACTTCCTGCTTTTCCTGCTTGAGTAAGAGGCTGGCTCCTCACCTCTATTTAACGACAATTAATCAAGACATCTTGCAAGAACGGAGTATGAGCTTAAGTTCATTTTAGATACCCCTCATGGAAAAAGTGAATCCTTGAGAATGCAGTACTGGGATGTTAGCTTACAAATAACAGATAGATGATTGATTCAAAAATGCTTATAGATCATTCTAGGACTTTGCAAGTTCTTGATCCTTTCTTGGCCATTTGGTAGTGAGGGTATATGTGTGTCCCAAAGACTTAATCAGATGATTTAACAAGGAAATTTGTCTTTTAAAATAGCAGCTAATATTTCACTTGTGTCAAATTTATTACCACAATCACACTTGAGACCTCATACATAGAAACCATGTATTCTATCTCTGGGCCCATACCCAGTCTTAGTCTAAATTTATTGGTTTTCTTAAAAAACTCCACTAGCTTGCTAAAAATAGGTAAATTTCTAAAGTGTATATAGCAGGGGTTCTTATTTGGGTATACGTTCAAAGGAAAAGATCTACCATGGACTAAATATTCACTGTGTGCCTATTTCACAACTCAGCCGTCTTATTTCATCTAGCATCAACCCTGTGTGATTCATTGTGATGATAACATGGAGATGAAGAACTGGATTTGACGCCGAACCTCACTCATGAGCCAAATGCTGCAGCATCAAACAGCTATAGTAACAGTACTATCTCACGAGATGTAGTGAGAATTAAATGAGTGAAAGAAAACTAGGGGCTTTAACTTAGCAACTTGCCAACAATAAGCACATATAAAAAACCTTTTCTTATTTTTTTTTAATCATGTGCAAACCAGGTAGTCACATCTCAGAGAGATTTAATAACTTGAGGTAATTAAGTAATTTCCCTAGAGCCACCATCATCATGAGAGAGGGATTCAAACCCACTGATGTAATTTTAGGTTTAGCCAACTGTAGGGGCTACATGTTTTACTGCTACATCATTTGATGTTGGATAACATTGGGTTGTCCTTGCTCCTCCTGCAGGGAGTTTAGGTTTATTGAGTTACTCCCACAATAGTGCCCCTGAGGCACACCCAATTCCATCAAGCACTAATAATCCTATATTGCTTTTCTCTTTCCTTTATGCCACTTGCATGGTTTAGCAATGTCCTTTTTGTATAGACACAGGAAGACAGTTGATGCTATGCTCTGTAACATGGGAGTTAATTGACGCCAAATAATATTTACTCCTGGGCATCCATCATATTTACTTGACTTAAACCTCAGTTGCCCTTATTTCCTAACACTCCCAAAAGGTGAGGCCCAACAAAGGGACTGGATAAACAGTCAAGCTGTAAATTACCCTGGCATCGAAAAGGAACAAGCTAAGCACCATAAGTATAGTAAGTTAAGGGCATAGTCATGAAACAAACTGTCATGACCCCCAAAGAAGTAACTGAATAACGACCCTGCTGGAGTTAGGAAAGACTAACCTGGCCTGAGGAATATGGTCTGGAATCTACAGGGAGATGCCCCCAGAAAGAGCCAAGCTTTAAGCTTAGTATATCTCTTACTGTGTTCATACAACATGACTAGGAATATTACAGGAGGTAAATTTATTATGATTGTTTAAATGGATTACTAGCTGCAAAAAGGAGAGAACAATACACCCTGGGGTGGAATCCCATCCTTGAGTGGATCTCCTAGTAATCTGGAGTGCTGAACCCTCAGATGAGATTTTGTCCTTGAGTTAATTTTTTAGAAATTCCCCTGAAGGAGTGGCATTACCTCTGTTTATTGTTACGACAATGTTCAATCCACCTATGTGTACCCCCACCCTTCATGATTGATATGTTACTATGCTGTAAGGGGTAAGAGGGGAGGGTGAGAACTGAGACTTTGGAGACTTTGGGACTTTGAGGACTTTGAGGACTTTGAGGACTTTGGAGGACTATGAGACTATGATGAGATGACAAAGGAGATAGCAAGGGAGAGAACTTTGAGGTCTACGAGGAGACTGGGATGATGGAACTATGATGACTGGGACTATGATCAAAACTATGACTAGGATTGTGCCGTAAGGGAAAGATTGGACTACGTAGAGAAGTAGAGAGAAATAAACTGACTACCGACCAGCCTAGGGCCCAGTTCCTGTTTGTCTGTTTTCCTGATCCTTCATCTGTCGGTCACCATCATCTGGCCTGGGGAGGTGGCTCTTGGCCACCTAACGCTTGAGTCTCGGGCGTGCTGGTGCCTTTTTCTCTTGAAACAAATTTTCCAAGGAATTGCCTATTTCACACCGTCCATCCCATATTGGACAGTGGGACAAAGCTCTTTAAAATTAGGAACTGAAAATAGGTATCAGCCTGAGTGCTCTCTGTCTGGAGGACACTCAGGAGATGCCCCTGAGTGACCCACAGGGAAAAGACTCCCATAAACCACCTTGTTGTTATTCTGAATAGTTACTTGAAAATATCTGAATGCTTCTAGCTTGGGAGGGGAAATGATTTACGGGAGGGTGGGGTGGGGGTTAATAAATAGCAGATACAGAAGCCTGGTGAGGAGAATGAGAGCCTTCATTACTTATGCTCCTGACCACCTGCTGGATTAGCCTTTGCTTCGCAAAAAGCTCTCCACCTGTGCAGAATAGGTTTAGTGAATGTGCAGCAAAATCTAACATAAGAATCTCAGAATCAGGCAGTATGAGCTAGAGTTCTCCAGAGAAACAGAGCCAATAGATCATACATCTACCAAAGATCACAGGTAGATAATAGATATATAGACAATTTTCAATGAGCAATGGACTCGTTATGGAGGCTAACAAGTTTCAGCACCTGCTCTCTGCTAACTGGATAAGCAGGAAAGGCAGTGGTGAAATTTAATCCAAGTCTGAAGGCCCAAGGATACGTGTCAATGTGCAAGTATAGATTAGACTTATAAAATCTAAGCACAGATTCAATTTCCTCTCCCTTTGCCCATTTATTCTCTTTGAATCTCACTCGATTGGATGGTGAGAGAACTCACATAGGTGAGGGCATCTTCTTCTTCTTTTTTAAAAATTTTTATTAGTAAATCACCAAGGGGTACAGTTACAAATTTATGAACTTCCATGTTTGTATTTGGTTTACATCCCTCCGCCAGTGCCCATTGAGGGCCTTTTCTTTACTCAGTCTACTCTTTTAAGAATCTCCTGCTCTGTGCCAGGCTGTCTTCACCGGGGCTCCCTCAGAGGGGGGTGGGTTGAGTTTCCCTCCCTGCCCCAAGCAGAGCTCTGGCAGCCAAAAACTTCCAGAACCCAGCCACAGCCATGCTCTAGTCCACTCTCCACATGCTCAGACGAGCCTCACCCATGAAGGAACTGACAGAGGAACCCAGGTATGAGGGACCCATGGCTGAGATCTCCAAGCCTTCTCAGATCAGGACTGGGCCTCCTCCACCCAGATCCCCAGTTTTTCAGTAGCTTAGCAGTCACACCCATGACTGTCCCCTGGGGCCATGTAATCTTATCAACAGCCAAGATCCAGAAACTATAAAACAAAACTCCCGGAAGAGAGAGATGCAAAATCTCACCCAGCAGAGCCTGGCAAGCTCCCCATGTCAAAAACAGTAACAATAATAGGCCTCATTCCCCTGACCCTGAATGTGACAGGGACGAACAGCGACGTTACTGGTGCCCACTTGAGCAAATCAATGAGCAACAGTACTTGAGTGATACAGTGATACAGTGATACTCTTTTCAGAATGCTGCATTGTTCTGGATTTACTCTCACAGATACACCCAAAAGAAATGTCTTACCTTGTCTTATCAGCTTTCTGGCATCCCTTAGGTCTGGTCAAATTGATAACATAAAATTACTCATCACCCCAGGCTTTGTTTTCTGTACTCTGCAGAGAGAAATGACATCAAAGGAAAGTAAAACCAAGCCAAACAAACATCCTAACAATAAATACTGTTGAAGCTTGGCATTTGGAAGGTGTGAACGGCAGTCAGTCATTCTTCAGGTTCAGCAGTTTCTTTATTTCTATGGTTTTCACTAATAAAGAGTGCTATCTAATTTTGATAGAAATTAATAAGGAAAGATTGAGTTTTGCTGAATAGGTTCTTCTCCTATGTTAGAGAAGAGATTTTGCAGAAAAAATGACTATCTTAGTTCACCAGTATCCCAGCTATGGCTACGTGATGATTTTTCAATATGTATACTAGAGTTTCTCTTTGTTACAAATTATTATTTTGCGGATTTGAAAATAGCGTTGGTCAAACACTATGAATGTCCAAATAAGATAACTGCCAGAGACAAACTTGAAATGGTTTAGCTGACCAATATGATAAACTTATCTTTTGGCACCAAGATTTGATTTTATTTGATTTTATTATTGGGGGTAGGTCAGATGAAGGCCACACCAGGCAGTGATTGTGGGAACTGCTCCAGCCTCTGTGCTAGGGGTCCTGTGGTGGCAGGCACTAAATCCAGATCAGCATACAGTGCAAGTGATATAACTATTGAACTCTCCATCCCTGACACCAGAATTTCAATGTCCTATGTTAATAGCTATAGCAAATGGAATTGGTGATTTGGTTTTGGATATTTAATCACAAAAGAGTTGATTTGAAATGTTTACCTCATCTCCAAATACAAAACAAAAATAAAAACAAAAACAAATGCTTGATTTTATGATATGTTAAGTTTTACTTCAAATAGAAAAACAAAAGACCTATAAGTTATGGACTCTATGTTATGCAGGCTGACATATTTAAAGAGAAGGTAGATAATAGGTGATTAAAAAAATCTAGTAAAATGTTAATGATAGAGTCTGTGTAGTAAAGGCTATAAATATGTCCCACATAGTACTTTCAACTTTATATTTGGTTTGACTTTTTGTATATTTGTTTTGGGGTCACATCTTGTGATGCTTAGGAACGATTCCTGCATCTATGTTCAGGAATGACCCCTGGCAGAATTTGGGGAACCATACGTTGTGCTGGGGATTAGAACTGTGGGTCAGTGGGAGGCAAGGAAGCACCTTAAACCCCTCTCTTCAGCTCCAGAGTTTGACTATTTTTAAAAATTAGATGTGGGAAAAAAAATGCACTATCAATTTATATTCAGTTCCAGACTTCATGTAAGTGCAAAATGTGCGTATTATCATAGGAAATCTCATAGTGCACAAGATAAATAAAAATAAAGAGCCGGGGCTGGAGTGATAGCACAGGGGGTAAGGCGTTTGCCTTGCATGCGGCTGACCCAGGTGCGATTTCCAGCATCCGATATGGTCCCCTGAGGACTACCAGGAGTAATTCCTGAGTGCAGAGCCAGGAGTAACCCCTGTGCATCGCCGGGTGTGACCCAAAAAGCAAAAAATAAAAACACAAACAAAAGAGCAATGGTATCAGTTGCAATTTATTGAGTACCTAGCATATGCCAGATCCAGTAAGAAGTGCTTAGTAAGTGGTGTATAATTTAATTTAATACTGATGAGTATTGTTGGACGGATGGATCACTATCCTTATTTTGCAGGTTAGAACAGGTGCAAGAAAGTAACCTAACCTGCAAGGAGGGTGTACACCCAGTAAGTGTCACAACTAAAAGTCAAACCACATCTTTCTGAGTCTTTAGTCAATTCTTTAGTCGCCAAATCCAGGAGGGGCAAATCTGAAATGGAGCCAGTTGGTGATTATCTAGTTCATTTCTACCAACACCTATTGCAAATTCCATAAAGGGTCAGTAGCATCAGAATCCCAGGTTTTATGCTCTTTGGCCAAGGCTTTTGGTACTAATCAGAATGTACTTCAAAGTGCAGTTGTTGTCTACAAAATGGAGTCCCCGTAGGGTTCTTTTAAGGTACAAATGTCCATGATACAATTTGATCATAATTGGATAGTAGAATTTGATCTATATAGTTTTTTCATTATCAATGATGGCACCCTGATGCTTAAAACAGTATGTCCCAAAAGGCATCACTGGAGAGGAAGATTCTAAATGCACTCAAAAGGGCACATGTTCTTGGCAGGAAAAATGCATACAATCCTGAAATAAGTGGTCATACATCCATTTGAGTTAAAAAACTAATGATTCTAATAATTCTGGAATTTTTTTATAGCTCAGTTCCAAACTCTGTATTTTTTTCTGGGTCATTACATTTTACTTTAATAATGGCTGATGTACCCTCTGAAAACCGCCCTAAAAATTTCATAAGCATAGAACCAGGAAGTTGGGAGCATCAACCCCCACACCCCCCAAAAAAGGTCCAGTTTCTCTTCTTTCCTCCCTTCACATCTCTTGTTGACTATTACTGTCTTCAGGGTGTAGACATTGTAGCATTACAAACCTGAAGAGACCCACTAAGTCTTCTGTTGGGCTTTAAGTTCTAGGTAGCTCCTCACCTTCTCTAGGACTACCACTGAAATGGTTGGCGACTTGGTGTGAAAAGTCCTGAGTTTAACTTTTGACTCTCTCACTCACCAGACGAGTGACAGTACAGCTGCTTATGTTCTGACTCATTTTCCCATCAGCTATAAAACACTTACCTAACAGGATTATTTGGACCATCAAAAGAAAATGTGTTTCTGCTTTAAAAACAAAATAACAAAAACATGAAAGCCAAGAGGATTGTAATATATATATATATATATATATATATATATTTATTTATTTATTTTTGTCTTGTATGCCTTTCCCAGTTTCTAAAAGATGTGAAAATGTTTTCAGCATGTGTAGGTATTAAGCATATCTTTCTTTCTTTCCCTTTTTCTTTCATTCTCTGTCTCTTTCTTCCTTCCTTCCTTCCTTCCTTCCTTTCTTTCTTTCTTTCTTTCTTTCTTTCTTTCTTTCTTTCTTTCTTTCTTTCTTTCTTTCTTTCTTTCTTTCTTTCCTCCTTCTTCCCTCCCTCCCTCCCTTCCTTCCTTCCTTCCTTCCTTCCTTCCTTCCTTCCTTCCTTTCTTTCTTTCTTTCTTTCTTTCTTTCTTTCTTTCTTTCTTTCTTTCTTTCTTTCTTTCTTTCTTTCTTTCTTCCTTCCTTCCTTCCTTCCTTCCTTCCTTCCTTTCTTTCTTTCTTTCTTTCTTTCTTTCTTTCTTTCTTTCTTTCTTTCTTTCTTTCTTTCTTTCTTTCTTTCTTTCTTTCTCTCTCTCTCTCTCTCTCTTTCTTTCTTTCTTTCTTTCTTTCTTTCTTTCTTTCTTTCTTTCTTTCTTTCTTTCTTTCTTTCTTTCTTCTTTCTTTCTTCTTTTTTCCTTCTTTCTTTCTTTCTTTCTTTCTTTCTTTCTTTCTTTCTTTCTTTCTTTCTTTCTTTCTTTCTTTCTTTCTTTCTTTTTCTTTCTCTCTTTTTTCCTTCCCTTCCTTCCTTCCTTCCTTCCTTCCTTCCTTCCTTCCTTCCTTCCTTCCTTCCTTCCTTCCTTCCTTCCTTCCTTCCTTCCTTCCTTCCTTTCTTTCTTTCTTTCTTTCTTTCTTTCTCTCTCTCTCTCTTTCTTCCTCTTTGTTATTGAATTCCTGTGAGATAGACCCTTACAAAGCTGTTCATGATTAGATTCCAGTCATCCCTCCACCAGTGTTACATTTCCCAGCACCAGTGTACCCAGGTTCCTTCCCCCCACCCCACCCCCACCCTGGCCTGCCTCTTTGGCAGGTGCTTTTCCTCTCTCTCTGTCTCTCTGTCTATCTGTCTGTCTGTCTGTCTGTCTCTCTTTCTATGCACATCTTTCTTGGGTTTCAGAACATAGAAGTGTCAGAATATGGGTCTTTTCAGTCAATGCCTTGGAATGGGACTAACATTGACTTTATTCTGGATTCTGGAGTATCTGTTCAAAGATTTCTATACACATAATTACTTTGAAAGACAGATCTCTCTCTATAACAAAGAACAGATATACTAATCATCCTGTACAAAAATAGTTGGCCCTAATCTCAGGATTTCTCTCCCACAGCACAATCTACTACACTAACAGCTAGGCTCATTCGTGTTTCTTTGTAGGGAATAGAAACTAGTAGAAATGCTAATTCTCTACTTACCACCACCCTTGTGTGTAATGGAGTCCTTTGTCTCAGACCCTGGAGTGCCATGTCTTCGGCCAACCTTCATCAAACTTTGACTGGCTTCTTGGATGATTGGCAAGGATAGAAAAATCTCAGGCCCTTCCCAGTTCTAGACAAGAAGTTAGGATGAAAAAATGAAGAGAAAGGTTTATCCTCTTAGCATGTCTTGAGATAATTCTTACAAAATATCCATCAGTGCTTTTTTTAAAAGAGAGAATATACAGTTTGTTATCATGATCAATGCATAGATTCTGTGCCCAGAATGTTTGGGATCTGATCCTTTGTAAGGTTCTCTTTAACTTTGGGTACCCCCAGAAACAAACTCATATAAGGGTAGGGTGAGACCAGATATTCGGCAGGTGAGGCCATGGTCTCTGTAAGGAACAAGGAAAATATTTATGGATTTTATTGATTTTAATCATTAATTTCATGATGATTAATTGATTTGATGATTTATTTATTTCCGAGTAATGTAGTCATGAATTTCCAAGTAATACAATATAATCCTACTTAGAAACTCTTAGCTTGCTGCACTCAGCAGTGAAGAATCCTGGCCAGCGGGCACCACACTGGAGAATGCTCCAGACCCCAGACTTAGCCAATAACACCGGGGTGCCCCAGATGGAGAAGGTGCAGTCTCCCCGCTTTCTCCAGATGGAATCCCAGTGACACTGAGCTTCTACTAACACGGCTCCAGCATGTGGGGACCAGGACTATTTCTCCAAACCACTTACTCGACCACGTGGCCTTTCCAGATATACAAAAAACCGTTTAGGAACAGCTCCTTCACCTCTCAATGGCCATGATCCCAGAGGCACACAAACCAATCTCGGAACGCAGGGGCTGCTGGCAGAAATGCTCCTGGACTGTGAACTAAGCTACGGCCTGATGCCGCCCCAGGAGGGGAAGGGTTTCTGTCTCCCCTCGGCCTTTTCCCATTTGCAGCAGCGTGGCGACCACCACCTTTCAGAGCCAATTGGACAGAGATTTAGGAGCTTGCAGTGATGAAGCATGCAGGATATCTCGTGATGGGGGGCTGGAAACGGCCCTGCTCCCTGCCCAGACGAGACCCCGAATGGCCGCCCACCGCTCCTGAATGACCATGATCCCAGAGACACACAAACCAATCTCAGAACCCAGCAGCTGCTGGCAGAAATACCTCTGGACTTAAATACTAAAGTACCAGAATTCCAAAACCACACGGCCTCTATTGCCACCACGTGACGTCATGTGCTCTTCATTATCAGCAACTGTGTCACTGTATCACTATCATCCTGTTGCTCATCAATTTGCTCGAGCGGGCACCAGTAACATCTCCATTGTGAGACTTGTTGTTACTGTTTTTGGCATATCAAATACGCCATGGGTAGCTTGCCAGGCTCTGCCGTGCAGGCGAGATACTCCCGGTAGCTTGTTGGGCTCTCCGAGAGGTATGGAAGAATCAAACCTGGGTCGGCTGCATGCAAGGCGAATGCCCTACCCGCTGTGCTATCATTCCAGCCCTATTATCAGCAATAGAAAACAAGTTATCTAATGATGCCTTTTCGGCTGGTCTGATTGTTGGGGGAAAATCCCAAATAATAATAGTGGGTTTTCTGTCGAAAATTGAATGTAATCAAAGTAAAGAGAGAGTAAAGTGAAAATCATCTGCCACACAGTGAAGGTGGGGGTGGGATGGAGGGTATACTGGGATTCTTGGTAGTGGAACCTGTGCACTGGTGAAGGGAAGGGTGTTTGATCATTGTATGACTGAGACTTAAACCTGAAAGCTTTGTAACTGTTCTCAAGGTGATTCAATTAAAAAAAAAAAGAAAGAAACTCAGTAGTCACCATGGCACAGGTGTCACTGAGTATTCCTATCTGAGAGGTGAGAGAGATAATATCTCTGACACCTAGGCCTTTCTGTCATGGATTACAGTCTCCTGGGAGCTGGTTGGTGCAGATTCTCAAGGTGGATCTTCTGGCGTGCTTTGCTGTGAAGACAAATTGAACTGCAGCGGGCACTAACAGGTGGAAATAAGACTCCTACATTAATAAGGGTCCAGGGAATAGAGTTGTTACAAACATTTCTTGTGCTTCAGACAACCTCTAATAATACTTGGTCTTAGGATGTTGCTCAAGTGAGTTTCCCAGTTTCTTCATCAGTAAAATGTGAATCATAATAACATTAACCACAGAAGGTTAATAGAAGCTTAAATATTCAGTCCATCTTATGCATTTAAAATAGGCCAAATAATGTCATACACACTTAAGAAAATATCAGGTACTGTCATAATATGATATCTATGCATAGATAGATCTTTGTCTGTATTATTTCTCTGCATAGTTTGGAACTTGACTTCTAATTCCTTAAGACTATGAAGTTTTAAAAACTTTTTGACGCACCAGCTGTGTTTAGGGTCTACTCCTGACTCTGCTCAGAGATCATGCCTGGCAGGACTCAGAGGACCATATGGGGTGCTGGAGATTAAAACTGGGGCAGCCTCGTAAAAATCAAGTGCACAACCCACTGTACTATCTCTGTGGCCCCAACACCATGACATTTTATTTAACTAAGTGACTGAGATGAATTCTTGAGGATTCAAGGTATATTTATGTTTGCAGTTGTTGAATGTCAGCATTGGTTGCCCATGGGAAACACCAAGAAAAATATGCTTAAAACTCTTTACTCCTATTTAAATTTCCATAGAGAATTTATGAGGCTAAGCACTCCTGAACTCTTTCATTTAAAGATTTACTGCGTTGTCAGAGAAACTAATTAAATTTCATTTGAAGTGTCAGGAACACAGCAGCATTAGGCTCAATTTTTCTGTTCTTCTATTATGGGAATTTGACTATAAAAGAGAAGTGTGTTTTAAACTCAATTTTCTAGCATTATGTATCATTTATGTCAGAGTCCCGTGAATCAGCATCATAGTAACTATGGAATTCACCAAAACAAAATACTTAAGAAGTTTAGTAAGCCACTTAACTGTTGATTAAGGTAAAATTCTCTATTTTAGTAAACAACATGGACAGAAAATGATAACCCACCAAGTAAAAGGCTTAACACTTATGGAAACCCACTGTTCAGAGGTTTATAGATCTATTTCCTATCTGGGTAACATGCCTGACCTTATTGACTATCTTCTCTTGGCTACCTTGTCTGGACTCTTCATCTCTTATTTAAAGATCTCAGTCACTCTCACACATTATCCACATCTTTTTATTACACTAAGGAAATTGTCTAAGGAATTTTACCCACTACTACTTCTTTCCACCACCACCCCTGCAGGCTTTCTAGGTATTATTTTCTTTACCCAGATCTAGAGATATATTTTAATAACATATATTTGAATATAAAAAGGAAAAGTGATTGTTTTCCCTTTTTTATATTCAAATATGTTATTAAAATATATGTCTAGATTTGGGTAAAGAAAATAATACCTAGAAACTCTAGGGGTGGGCGGAGAAAGAAGTAGTATCACTTGTATCACTTGTCATCCCGTTGATGATAGTGCTGACAACAGAGGCATTGGTGGCATTGGTGTCCTTGTCAACATGAACTTGGCATGAGCATTGATTCATTTGAATGCCTAACAACCTGAATCAGACGATTATGCTTGAATTGATGTGGCTCACTGTGGCAGTTTCTATCTTTGTCGTCTACACACCAACATTCAACTACAATGAAGAAGAAATTGAGAAGTCCTACATGGAGTTGGAGAGGTTCTATAAAAAAGACAACACCTTCTACAAGATAATTGTCGGTGATTTTAATGCCAATATAGGACCGAGAAGGTTGCCCAAAGAACTCCACATTGGGACCCATGGCCTAGAGTAGAACAAACAGGGTGAGAGACTGTCTTGAGTTCATCATGTCGATCAAGACCATCCACAGTAACTCACAGTTCCAGAAAGCCGAATCTAAACGTTGGACATGGGAGTCTCCAAGTGGATAGTTCCACAATGAAATTGACCACATCATATTCAATCAAAGGTTTTGCGTGACCAATGTTGCTGTTGTCCCAAAATTCCAAATGGAATCAGATCACTGTCTCCTTCATGCAAAATTCTACTGCCAAACAGGGCATTCAAACTCAGTACATCAAGATCCTCTACGAGTTGTATTACGGATTCACCACCAGGATCTCACCATTCCACAAGGAAGTGATCATTGACATAAAGAGAGGGGTTCAGCAGGGTGATACCATTTCACCGAAACTCTTCAGTGCCACCCTCGAGAATGTCATGCGACAACTAGAATGGGAAGGAATGGGAGTGAAGATAGAGGGTCGGAAACTACACCAACTCCTGATGACATCGTTCTCATAACACCAAACATTAGCCAAGCAGCACACATGCTGGCCGACTTCAACCACAAGTGTGGAAAGGTCAGACTGCAGCTGAATCTCACTGAAACAATGTTCATGAAAAACAAACTAGTCCCTGAAGATCCATTTGCTCTCAATGGAATGAACATCTTTGAATGCAGCAGCTATGTGTACCTGGGTTGAGAACTCAACATGAGGAACGACTTGGTGCCAGAACTGCGCAGGAGGGAGAGAGCAGCATGGAATGCTTTCAAGAGCGTTGAAGAAGAGGACGAAGAAACTTCGGCTCTGGGCACATATTTTCGACTCCACCATTCTTCCTGCACTAACATATGCCTCAGAGACCTGGGCCCTATGCAAACAGGATGAGAATGCTATTCGGGTATCCCAAAAGGAATGGAAAGAGCTAAGCTTGGAGTATCATGTTTCACTCAAGTGAGAGAAGGAATCCAGAGTTTCGAACTCCATTGACGGTCAAGAATCAGGGATGCTGTCTCATTTGCCAAGGTGTTGAAAATCAGATGGGCCGGACACATAATGCGATTTAGAGATGACTGCTGGACTAGAGCTGTAACTAGAGCTGTACTGACTGGATTCCAGGGGATGTCAAAAGACCACGTGGCCACCCACCTATGAGCTGGTCAGACTTCTTCATGAGAACTTTGAAGTAATGGTTTGAGGCTCTTCATGTTCCTGGAGCAAGTAGATACCACTGGGCTGCACTAGCACGTGATATGGACAAATGGAGACCTTACTGGTGCCCGCTCGAGCAAATTAAAGATCAACGGAATGACAAGTGATACAAATTATACTACTTCTTTTTTTCTTCCTAGAGTTTCTAGGTATTATTTTCTTTACCCAAATCTAGAGATATATTTCAATAACATATATTTGAATATAAAAAAGGAAAACAATAATTTTTCTACGAATATTTTATCAGGGCTCAGGCTGAAAGAAAATGAACTATCATTTTCCACATTAAAAATTCGCAGTTTTAATGCTACTTTATTTTTAGCTACTGTTCCTTCCCCCATTTAAATATTTTATGTTGGAAAGCTACTAAATGGTACTTAATATTTTTGTTTCAAAGAGAGATGTAAAACTCTGTAAACTTTCCTTTTTTCCCCTCTAGTGAATTTAAATGAAACATTTTGATATCTTGCAGGTCTATAAAACTTTTCCAAATTGAGATAGGATAAAATTTACTATAAATTTCATCTCTACATGCAATGATTATTTTTAAATTTTATGAAAATTTTTTGCTATGATAATTTTCTCTTGAGTTTCCTAGTCATTTTCTTTATTGCTCAACACAAAAAACAATAAAATTTATTGCTATACATAATCCTCTGTCCCTCTCGGAGACCCCGGCAACCTAGCGAGAGTATCCTGCCTGCACAGCAGAGCCTGGGAAGCTACCTGTGGCATATTTGATATGCTAAAAACAGTAACAACAAGTCTCACAATGAGGACGTTACTGGTGCCCGCTTGAGCAAATCAATGAACAATGGGACGACAGTGCTACAGTGCTATACATAATCAAGTGTGGTTTTATATTTTTATTTATTTTGTTTGTGGTGCACACTCAGAGGTGTTCAAGAACTATTCCTGGTTCTCTTCTTGGATTTCATTCATTCTTATGCTCAGGGGCCCATGTGGTGTCAGAGATCACACTTGACTTCCAGCAGGCAATGCATGTGTCACCTCCTGAGCCATTTCCCCAGCACAATTGTTTGCTTTTATTTGAGGGCCACACTCAATTGTGCTCAGGACTTTCTCTTGACTCTGGGCTCAGGGATTACTCCTGGCCATTCTTGGGGAACCACACGTGATGCTGGTGATTAAGCCCAGTTGGTGTGTCCAAGGTAAGTGCCCTATTCATTGTACTATCTCTCTGGCCCATAATCAAATATTTTTTGTCCTATCGATAGAAAACTGAACCTAAAACTTCGAGGAAAAATTAAAGAGATTAAGCATTTAAGCTAGGCTTAATACACTTAGTATTATTCAAAACTATCATGAAATAAATCAAGAGTAAAAAAGTTCAAGTAGTGTTGCAGATTTATGGATGTTAAGTAATTTAAATAGTTTATTAGTGCATATCAGTATCACTGTATCATTGTATCACTGTCATCTCATTGTCAATTTACTCGAGCAGGTACAGTAATGTCTCAATTACTCTCAGCTCTGAGATTTTAGTAGCTTCTCCTTACTTGTCTTTCCCAATGGTTGGAGGCTCTTTTAGGAACGAGACCTATTGTTACTGTTTTTGGCATATGGAATACACCACAGGGAGCTTGCCAGGCTTTGCCCATGCGGGTGGGATACTCTTGGTAGCTTGCCGGGCTCTCCAAGAGGTATGCATATCAATAATCATTTAAATAATAAAATACTAATTGAGTTTTATTTCTTTCCTATATCTAGTTGAAATTTTGAATTTCTTCTGAAGTTTTTGAAACAAGCACTAATCCAAATTCTCTGAAGATAAATTCTTATCCTTTCTTTGACTGCTTTCTAGGACTTCAAAAACCATTAAAACATAGCATTTATTTGTTTCTTTTACTCAATGATGTTGTATTTACTGAACGCTGCTATACACTCAATTCCAAAAATACCATGATAAAATGATAGGCTTTCTGTCTAAGAAAGTAAGATAATAATCATATAAGCCAGCCCCCCTCCCTGACCCTGCCCGTTCATCCAAAGGCCACAAAAGACAATTGTGGTCACTCTGTGTGAGAAAGCTACCAAACATCATAACATCAAGGAGGTGGAGGATGCAACTAGGAAACTCTGACCAGGTTGGTGAGTACAGGGAGGGCTTTTCAGAGATCAGAGAGTTATGTAAAATGAGATGTAAAATGAGCTTTAGTTGCAATTGTAGCAATTAGATCTTAATAGCTCAAAGCGTCTGTATACAGAATTCCGCATCTAAATTTCACCATTAAAGTAAGCAGCACATCAGAAGTGTCCTCTTCCCCTCTAATCTCATCACTAATATATCCTTTCAGGCAACTTTCTAGGCTTTAAGTTCCTCTTTTATTTACAAAACAAATTACAATGTCAGATCTACTTTTAAAATTGCCCTAAGAATAAAGCAACATAGAGAATCATGGGAGAGTGATATGTTTACATGACAGAATTCTATGCAATTTATCTTGTGCAGCATTTATTATTTCTTTTTATATAGCCAGTAGACAAAAGAAGTTGGTGCCTTAGGGAAATTACTTCTCCTTCCCAACAGAAATTTCTAGGTGTTCTCGGCCAATTGCTTATTAGCAAGTAATTTGAGTTAATGGCTCCCTGATGAAGATGTCACCTAGATACAGAATAAAGTGAAACCAACTTATAGTGACTATAGTGGAGATATATAGACATCCCAATATCAAGAGGGGAAGTCAATTCATTCATTCATTCATTCATTCATTCAATGATTAAGTAATTGTTTTGCTCTAAGGAGACTAAAGAAAAGCAAGCCAGTAAGGCAGAAGGGGTTCCTGGTTGGGATGCTATTAAACTAGCTTTAGGCATGTGTTGTGGACGACAAGATGTATGCTTAAATTCAGGGAAACCTACTTGAAATAACATGAGCCTGAACGTCTGTAAATGACAAGATCGATGACACAATCGAGATTTATGTATAGACCTCAAGGACACGCACGAGTTGGAGAGATCCCCATCCTGTTAGTCTTACTTCATCACAGTCCCTAGCCAATACCCCTTTGGTGTTTAAATTCCAGGAGGAGAGGGGAGTCCAGCTGGCAGAGGAGTGCTTATTCTGTCTCCACTCAGAGAGAGGCAACAGAGCACCCCGAGAGGAAAAGGCTAGGCAACAGGGGGGTGGGGCAGTATTTCAGGAGGAGGTGGAGGATGCAACTCAGTGTCCTGGCAGAGCGTGGCTCTCTCAGCTGACTCACGCCCAGTCGATCCAGAGCAGGTTTCCGAAGAAAGATAGCGCGCCTCCTCAATTCTCAGCTCACCACCAGCCTGGTCTAGCATCCTGAAAATGTCACAGGAAATGAAAAGACTCTGAAGCTAATGAAATTCTATCTTTTCCCTTTTATTTGGCGGGGGGGGGGGGGTTCTCAAGCCATGCTCAGAGGATCCTGGGGTGGGAGGGCATTTCTGGAAAGTCATCCACTTACTGTGAAGAGTCCAGAGGATCAGCAAAGACTTAGCAGACACCTAGTGACCTTGGAAACCACTGTTTCAAAGCAGGGCTGTAGAAATGGACTTGTAAGGGATATCATGGTAGCGTTCAAGTGTCACCAGCAAGAAAAAAACAGGCAAGAGGTGCATTGACAACACTGACCCCTCTTTCCATGCCATCTCCTATGTCTTTATCTGCCCAGATCCTCAGGGGCTTAAGCCACATGCTGGGTACCTAATAGACTTAGGAAAAGCCCCATAAAATCTCATCTTGTTTTGGAGGAGCTTGGGAGTTGGGTCACAGTCCATGTGCAATGGCTTACTACTGGCTCTGTGCTGAGGGAGCAATTGTGGTTGATCACCTACAAGACAAGTTCCTTAGCCCCTTATAGTACCTCTGTGGCCTCATGAAATCTCATCTTTCAAGGAAGACAATGAAGCTAACCAAATCCTGTCTTTTCTTTGTGGGGGAGCCTCCCAAGCAGGCTTCAAGGGACTAGGGAGGAGGGTACTTCTCGTAATACTTGGCCAAGCAGACCAGAGAGTTCACTGTGTAAGCCCAACCAGGTAGAGTTGTTTCAGAGTGACAGTGCTGAGGACCACCTGGCGTGCTCAGGACCCCAGATCTATACCTGTCAAAGCTCAGAGAGCCTGTGGAGGTGCTGTTGCTATTACCTTGACTCCCAATTAAATTAGATCTTCCCAAGGAAGTTTCTACCCAGCAATTTATTTATTTATTATGGGCCCCATTACTTTATTTTTAATTTATTTATTTTTAATTAGTGAATCACCGTGAGGGTACAGTTACAGATTTATACACTTTTGTGCTCATGCTTCCCTCATACAAAGTTCGGGAACCCATCCCTTCACCAGTGCCCATTCTCCACCACCAGTAAACTCAGCAACCCAGCATCCCTCCTACCCTCCCCAATCCCATCTCCCCACCCCCACCCCGCCACTGTGGCAGGGCATTCCCTTCTGTTCTCTCTCTCTAATTAGCTGTTGTGGTTTGCAATAAAGGTGTTGAGTGGGCCCCATTACTTTTTTCTGGGAAAAATATCACTGCACTGAAGCACTGTAGTCCCGCTGTTCATCGATTTGCTCGAGCGGGCACCAGTAACATCTCCATTGTGAGACTTGTTGTTACTGTTTTTGGCATATCAAATTCACCATGGGTAGCTTGCCAGGCTCTGCCGTGCAGGCGGGATACTTTCCATAGCTTGCTAGGCTGTCTGAGAGGGACGAAGGAATTGAACCCGGGTCGGCCACATACAAGGCAAATGTCCTACTCGCTATGCTATAGCTCCAGTCTGGGAAAAATATCAATGATTTGAAAAATCAATCTCCACTAATTGCAATCTCTACCATAGTTAAGATATCTGGTATATCAATTCTTCCTGAAAATATAGAAACATAAGACAATTGTTTTAGGTTTTATATGTGTGTGTATCACACATATATGTATATTTAATTTTTTGCTAATAGTCATGATAAAAAGTAGAAGTGTATAAATTAATAATAGTAATATATTTTGTTCAATCTACATCCAAAGTACCAATTTGGTGGTTCAGGGAGATAAGTGGGTAAGGTGCTTATTTAATATACTGCTAACCTGGGTTCAATCCCTGGAATCACGTATGATCTCCTGTGCACCACCAAGAGTGACCCCTGAGCACAGAGCCAGGAGTAATCCTTGAAGACAGAGGGTATGGCCTAAAAAACAAACAAAATTACCAATATTTACATTAGCATTTTAATGATAGTTCATTGAATATATTTATATACATACATATGTGTGTACTAACTGGGAGATATTTCTTATACTTTGGAAAATGGCATATAACTTATATATTATTTTTATTATAATAAATGAAAATAAAAGTTTCATCCCAATAGAAAGCTATACTTGTGGGCATCTCTCCCACTTATAAACTTTGTACAGTCGTGTAATTCTGCAAATGATTTTATAAGCCTATTTCTGTGTGCCTAGTCTGATATTACAGGATACCTATTAAGTCCGAAGTACACTGTTGGAAAATCAAAGCATGTCAGTGAGATTGACTAGTTCTGGGCACTGTTACAAGTCCCAGAAAGACAAACTAGTTGTGTGTCTTCTCCAGTGATGACATTAGTCAAACAGTTTACCATCAGAATAAATTTCTCACCTATTCACCAGAGTTATTATTATGGGCCTGAAAACAAAAATGGACTATTAAGTATAAAAATAGGGATACATTGACAGCGATGCAGGCTGTCATAAATTTATAACACTTTATCCAGTTTTTCCGACCCTCTTCCTGAGAACTAGTTTTCATTGCATCTGATGAATAGACAGCAAGTCATTTGACCCCACCTTCCTGACTGATTAGGATAGGATGAAAGAGATAGGAAGAGATATGCAGAGAGAGAAAGTATAATAGGAGAAGCAGAAAGAGAAGAAAGAAGAGAGAGAGAGAGAGAGAGAGAGAGAGAGAGAGAGAGAGAGAGAGAGAGAGATCGAGAGAGAGATCTCGATCCCAGAAAGCTTTTCAATTCCTTCTAATTTGTGGGTGGCCTATATGTATTTCTCATATTAAATCTGTGATATAATCTGTGTACCTGGAACACCAGATTTTCTTTTTACTTATTTATTGAATCGCTGTGTGATAGATACTTACAAAGCTGCTCATGATAAGGTTTTGGTCATACAATGTTCCGACACTCATCCCTCTACAAGTGTAAGTTTCCCAGCTCCAGTGTCCCCAGTTTCTCTCCCATCACACCCCATCCCACCCCAGCCTGCATTTTTCTTCTCTCTCTCTCTCTTTCTCGGCATTATGGTTTGTAATACAGATACTAAAGATTATCAGGAATATCCCATCACCCACTTTTAACACTCAGTTCTTGTCCAGCGTGATCATTTCCAGCTGTTATTGTCACACTGCTCTCTTCTCTCTCTTACCCACCTTCACTTCATGCACACTTGTGATTAATTTCAATCACTGGACAGTCCTCCTAGAACCTGTTTTCCCTGGCCATAGATATTAGTCTTCTACCATATTTTTTTATATATACCCCAAATGAATGCAGTCATTCTATATCTGTCCCTCTCCTTCTGACTCATTTCACTCAGTATGATACTCTCCATGTCCATCCATTTATAGGCAAATTTTATGACTTCATTTTTCCTAATAGCTGCATAGTATTCCACTGTGTAGATATGCCATCGTTTCTTTATCCACTCAACCTTTCGCAGGCATTTAGGTTGTTTCCAGATTCTGACCATTGTGAGTAGTGCTGCAATGAACATAGGAGTGCAGATGTCATTTCTGCTGTGTGTTTTTTGGGCTCCCCGGATATATTCTCAGAAGTACTATTGCTGGGTCAAATGGGAGCTCAATTTCAGTTTTTTGAGGAATGTCCATATTGTTTTCCAAAAGAGCTAGACCAGTTGGCATTCCCACCAACAATGAAGCAGAGTTCCTGTCTCCCCACATCCACATCAGCATTTTTTCAGAACGGTGCTATCCAATAGGAGTTTAATTCAAGGAAAATATAAATGAAAATTTCTTAGTGCCATGATAAGAGGTTAGGCGCGGGAAGGGGGATGAGGGGGGAAAAAAAAAGGAAAAAGAAAAAGAAAAAAAAGAGTTATGTACTTGGAGCAGTGGGGCTACATATCTCTTCATTCCCAGCAATGGAAAACTAATTATCAAATGCTTCCTTGGTAGTAGGGCTGTCTTTCTTGGGTGGAAACTCCAACAACAATAGTGAGTTTTGTGTTGAAATATGGAACGTAATCAAGGTAAAGAGAAAATGAAGTGAAATTCATTAGTTATACAGTAGGGGGTAGGGGGTGGGGGCGGGGGGGTATACTGGGGTTTTTGGTGGTGGAATATGGGCACTGGTGAAGGGATGGGTGTTTGAATATTGTATAACTGAGACATAAACCTGAGAACTTTGTAACTTTCCACATGGTGATTTAATAAAAAGTTAAAAAAATATTAAAAAGAGAGGTTAGAGAGAAAAAGAAAATTAATTTTAATAACATACTTTATTTGATTTGATATGTCCATATGACTGCCATTTTAATATGTAATAAGTATAAAAATTACCAATAAGGTGTTTTATTCTTATTTTTATGGTAAGTCATCAAAGTTTGATGTACATTTTCACTTACAGTGCCTATTATTTTGTGTTTGCACATATAACTTTCCCAGTGTTCATTAGACACATGTGACCATACCATGTTGAACAAGGCTGTGATAAGATTAGTCACATAGAAAGCAGATATACTCTGAGACACTTCATTTCTCAGCTACTTTGAGTCTAGGAGAAGTCAGTTGATCAGATGATGTCAAAAGTTTTGGGACATATGTTAGTTCAGGGCTTAAGAAACAGCTGTGTCTCCTCCAGTCTGTCCCCTTTCATTTACTTAACGTTTGTAGGTAGCCTACTCATGATGGCACCAGGAGAAAGCAGTATGGACTTTTGAATCAGTAGTTTGAGGAGATTATTCATTAGGAATACTGCTTTTGATATTATAGAAACAAGAAATAAACTTTATGTATATTTTGGGTGGGCTGGAGCTATAGCCCAGCAGGTAAGGAGTTTGCCTTGCACGTGGACGACATGGGTTCGATCCTTCTGGCCCTCTTGGAGAGCCTGGGAAGCTACTGAGAGTATCCCGCCCGCACAGCAGAGCCTGGCAAGCTACCTGTGGTGTATTCGATATGCCAGGAACAGTAACGAGTCTCACAATGGAGATGTTACTAGTGCCTGCTTGAGCAAATCAACAAACAGCAGGATGATAGTGACAGTGACAGTGCTATATTTTGAGTTTGTGTATGTACTTGTTAACATACCTCTCTAAATACACACACATTTCTCCTCTGATCCGAAATAGGTATGTATCCTTTTCTGTACTCAGAAGAGGAAAATATACGTACATACAGTTACAAGGTTTCTCTATTTTTTGTGGCAGTGGTATCCTAACATATGTGAACAAATATCTGATTTCACACATGTGCACACAAGCATAGGCAACAAGAGCTAATCATCTTTTAGTTTTGGAGATGAGTAATACTTCTATATGCATTTTACCCAGAACATGTGTAGACTGCAGACTTTATATGGCAACATAAATTTCTAAAATGAAATGGAGGGGATAATGTAAATATATGATAAAACTTTTAGAATAAAATGGAGGAAAAAACCTTCATGACATTGGATTTGTCAATGGCTTCTTGAACATGACATTAAGGGTATAGGAAATGAAAGAAAAAATAGACAAATTATAAATAATGAAAATGCAATGCTTTGTGCACCAGAAGACACTACCAGAGGAGTAATAGAGCAATATGTGTATTAGAAAAATGTTTTCAATCATATATTTAATAAGGGATTAATATACAAAACATATGAAGAGCTTCTAAGATTAAAAATCTAACCAACCAATCATACCAATTAAAAAATTGATGAAGAATTTGAACAGACACATCAGGCACATCTTCAAAGGAGATATACAAGTTACCAATAAGTATGTTAAATATGTTAAAAATTACTAATTATTAGGTAAATGCAAATCAAGACTACAATGTGATACTTATAGCCTACGTCTACATGGTGATACTTGTATAACTCACACCCTGTCAGATGACTATTATTTTTTTAAATGAATTTTTAAGAACCCAGGAAATAGCAAGTATTGTGATGCTGAGGAAATATTGGAATACTTGTGTGTTGTTGGTAAAGAGTAAAAAGGCACATCACTGTGGAAACAGATGACAATTATTTAAAAATTAAAAATGGACAGTCTATGATCCAACAATTCCATTTCTGGCTGTATACCCCAAAGAATTGAAACAGAGTTGGAAAGAGGAATTTATACAATCATGATTATAGCAGTATCGTTTATAATTCACAGCCAAAATGTAAAAAAAACTTGTATCCTCCGATAAATGAATGGCTAAGGTTATGTGGTTTATACATGTAATAGAGAATTATTTAGCCTTAAAAAAAGATATTCTAATGTATGCTACAATGGGGCTGAAACTTGAGATGTTATAGGAAGTTAAGAAGTAAGCTACAAAACTTCAGATGCTACATGATCCCCTTTATATAAATAGTCTAATCCATAGATTTAGAAGATAAAACATTGATTGCCAGAGGTTGTGGAGGAGGAAATAAGAAGCTGTTTTTTAATGGGTTTGAGTTTTAATTTTGGAAGATGAAAAGAGTGCTGAAGATGAAGGATGGTAATGGTCGCACAACAATATGAATGTACTTAATTAATAAAACGGAACTTACACTTAAATACTTAAGATGCAAATATTGTTGCTTGTATCCTAAACCATGAATAATTTTTACTGTCACTGTCACTGTCATCCTGTTGCTCATCGATTTGCTCAAGCGGGCTGCAGCAATGTCTCCATTGTGAGACTTGTTGTTACTGTTCTTGGCACATTGAATATGCCACAGGTAGCTTGCCAGACTCTGCTGTGCAAGCGTGATACTCTCAGTAGCTTGCTGGGCTCTCCAAGAGGGGCAGAGGATTCGAACCCGGGGCAGCCGTGTGCAAGGCGAACACCCTACCCATTGCTCCAGCCCAATTTTTACTAGAAATATTATTTTAATTGATTTTACTCTTTTGAGAAATTTAAAGAATAGACATGGAATCCACACTTCCAAGAATTCTTCCGATCCCAAAGTATAGTAGAATAAGAAAAGAATATGGACCAGAGAGACAGGAGAGAGGGTAAGTTGTTTGCCTTTCACCCGGCTAACCTAATTCAATCCCTGGCATCTCAGATTATCCTCTAAGTACCATGAGGGGTGATCCCTGAGCTCAGAGCCAGGAATAAGTCCTAAGCACTGCCAATTGTGGCCAAAAACATAAGTAAAATTAAAAGAAAGGAATAGACTAAGGCATAATTATTTACCACACTTAAAAAAAAGTTGTACAAACATTATGAACAAGTAATAAGGGCTATGATGTCAAATACTATAAAACACCTTCAAGAAATATGTCTGTACTTTTATGAAGGAAATCAGAGATGTTATGGTGTAAGTTTCTCAGGGTCATTTGCCCACTACTCCAAGACTTCCTTCCTTCCTTCCTTCCTTCCTTCCTTCCTTCCTTCCTTCCTTCCTTCCTTCCTTCCTTCCTTCCTTCCTTCCTTCCTTCCTCCCTCCCTCCCTCCCTCCCTCCCTCCCTCCCTTCCTTCCTTCCTTCCTTCCTTCCTTCCTTCCTTCCTTCCTTCCTTCCTCCTCTTTCTTTTTTCCTTCCTTCCTCCTCTTTCTTTCTTTCTTTCTTTCTTTCTTTCTTTCTTTCTTTCTTTCTTTCTTTCTTTCTTTCTTTCTTTCTTTCTTTCTTTCTTCTCTCTCTCTCTCTCTCTTTCTTTCTTTCTTTCTTTCTTTCTTTCTTTCTTTCTTTCTTTCTTTCTCTCTCTCTCTCTTTCTTTCTTCATTTCTTTTTCTTTCCTTTTTTTTCTCTTTTGGGTCACACCTGGAAATACTCAAAGGTTACTCAAAGGTTGTTTATTTTTCTCATTCATTTATTGAACAAGCCTCTGTGGTTATTAGCATGCACATGATTTTGTGGGCCATCGAGCAGGCTTCTCTCTAATACTCTGCACTTAGAAATTACTCCTGGCCGTGCTCAGGGGACCATATGGGATGCTGGGAATTGAACCCGGGTCGGCCATGTGCAAGGCAAATGCCCTCCCCACTGTACAATCGCTCCAGCTCTTCCAAGACTTTCTTAACTGCAGCTTGATTGACATTTTTGACAAGCCCTCCTGCTCAGGAGGTGCTGCCAGCTCCCCTCCCACCCAGGGCATAATAACAGAAACTGCAGATGTGCACCTCCAATGAGAACTGCTGCTCTAATACCAGATGGTTGCTAAAATTAGGGACTTGGGGCTGGAATGTCAGGGACCCATTGGCTAGACCAAGGGAGTATCAATGGATCGGGAATCTCATATACCAAGTGCTAAGAGCAAACCCAAAGAGAGGAACTTGATCTCACAAACCAGCTAAAGTGTCTTTAACTTCCTTCGGAACAGCACCATGTGACTTGGTCACAAAACAGCCTAAAGGCAGAGGTGATGCAGAAGACTGTAACATGTTTGGCATGAGGCTTGATCCTAGGCAGAGTGGTCCCCTGGCCCCTCCAAGAGGAACCACACGCACCATGCTGTACGATGTGACCCAATAAATGAGACAACCCCGCCCCCCATATAAAGAACATGGTCTCTCCAAGGGCTTAGCATGGGGCCTTAATTGCTAGGAGGGAGAGTAAAGCAGGCAGGTCATGCCAAGGCAGCAGACTGAGGCAAGAATTGCTCTAGCTGGAACGATCCAGCCAAGTGTCATGGGAGAGCTGTCTTCTGAGCAGAATAATTTTTTAAGGGCAAAACTCAATGGTTGTACGGGACGGAAAACCACTCAGATTAATTCCAATGGAAAGTGAGGTTTATTTTTAGGTTGTAGCACTCTTCACATAAATGAGATACAGCTGGGAGTGTAGCTGCAAATTGGGAAGCTGCCAACGACCATCACTGCTTTTTCTTTCAGTGGCTACATAATTCTTCTGTGCTTAATTTCGCAGGCATGCTCTCCTCTGTTTGGCACACCAAATAAGTAAGCAATTCTTCTTTGCTTATTCTTGGTCTCGAGTCCGCCCTAACTTTATCTGGCTTGGCATTAACATGTTCCTCACTCAAGAATAGACTCCAGCGAGCTCTTTAGGCGTTTTCTAGGCTGAATGGACTCGGTGAGTTAATTCCAGGATTTCAGGAGAAATAACTGATGGGTGCCGTTTGGGTCAGATCTGAACCCATCATAATTCATTCAGTTGAGAGCTACCAGGGGGATACACAGCAAAGCATGAAGCCTCGGATACCTATTTCTTTAGTAGTCCTTGTGGAGTGGGGTGGGTCTTACAGTAAAGGGAGTGTGGCAGGACATTCCTCCAGAAATATCTCTGCGAGGCAACAGCTGTAAACTGTGAGTAGAGTAGGGAAGCAATTAACTGCTGGCAGAGGAAGGCATCAACAAAGGTACTGAGCAGAGGCATTTAGTGATTTGGTTCGTTTTGGGGCCACACCCAGTGGTGCTCAGGCTCCACTCCTGGCTCTGCATCCAAACATCAATCCTGGCAGATTGAGATGGGGTGTGGGGTGGGAGGGTAGGGGGGAAACAAAATGGGGTCTGGGGGATTGAACCTGGGTTGGGCGTGTGCAAGTCAAGCACCCTACCCGCTGTACTATTGTTCTGGCCAAGGTACTTTATGTTTAGCCATTAATTCTACTCTAGATTAATTCAACTCTGAGGTCCAGGCATTATTATGTAGTGTGGATTTATTGTAGTTGAAGTCCTATGGTGGGGAAAATTAAGTAATAGGCCTAGAAATAATATAGGTTAGTATTAAATTTTCAGGGTCATAAAGTAGTAGATTGAGATATTTGGATTTTCTAGAAAGTTGATAATCTTTTGAGAACACATCATTGATGGAATGGAAATGGTTGTGCTATTCTAGAACATATTTTTTTTTGGTTTTAGAAGAATCCCCAGGCTCTACAGTCAGGTTCGGGGTTAATTAGAGTTTATAGTGCCTTGAAAGGAAAATCAAGTCCTGGAATAAAACCATTTAAAGATAAGGCAACCGGAAGACAAGTTTGCTGGGTAAGATAATGGAAAAGGTAGATGATCTGTTATCTCAACTCTAGATATAGTTTGATAATCACTGGAGACAGCTTAACTCTCAAGCCAAAAAGTTAAGAGCTTATCTACCACAACTACAAACCATAGCAGCAATGAATAATATACATACATGCATGTATATATCAAGTTTCAGCAACGGGCTGAATGATATCAAGGAGGTACCCTCGTAACTGGGTGTCCAAGTAGGTCCTACTGGAGTCCAGATTAAATGGGTCCCTCAGCTGAGGACTGGATAGGTAGTTCCACACACAGTATTACATCTGGCATTAAGCCTATATTTTTAGACTGAGAGGCCACAATAGAATATCAAGAGTGTTTTGTAAACTACATGTGGAACAAAACAGCTACTCTGGGATTTAATAAGCCTGCTTCTTGCTTCGAATTTGATGCTAATGGTTAACTGAAAAAGATTTTTAGACAGATAATTAGTGATGATGGTGATTACTGGCCTTTATATAGTCTTTCACCCAAACAGATGGTAGAGAGCTTAAAAAATGAATGCTCTAAGGCATAATTTCTCCCTCTTAAATAAAAGTTCCTCTAGGGTCAATGATAGTTTGTATTTAACACATTGCATAATATTACCCATGCTAAATAACAATTTTGGGCAATTCAGCTAGTCTGTTAATTTGCTTAGCAATTAGCTCTGAATGGATTTCTGTCCTGAAAACAATAGAAATGGAAGAATACACATATACCTCATTTATTTTTCTCATTCATTTATTGAACAAGCCTCTGTGGTTATTAGCATGCACATGATTTTGTGGGCCGTCGAGCGGGCTTCTCTCTGATGGGCCCTGACTCTGAAACAAGGCTGTCTCTTTCGAGACACAGAGACAGCCAGTTTCCATCTGCAGACAGTCCTGGAACCCCCAAACTTCCCCAATCTGGGATCTTTTTTCCTGAGCACCTTATTTCTCCCTCTGTGTACAGTCCTAAAGACATAATGTTCAAAAGGCACCAGCATTTCATCAAAATATGTCACATATTACATAATGAAAAGAGACACAGAACCTCTTCCCAACCTTCTCTTTTCCCTTCCCTGACTTCCTTCTTGGGGATGGGGACTTGTATCTTGTATTAGCTAAGGTTTTGTTTACATGGGCACTGCATAATGTGATATGGGCAAGTTAGGGTGAACAAGATATTGATTTGCAAGAAATAAAGTCAGTTATGTTCGTGGAAAGGGCTGGAGCGATAGCACAGCAGTAGGGCATTCGCCTTTCACGTGGCTGACCCGTGTTTGATTCCTCTGCCCCTCTCAGAGAGCCCAGCAAGCTACCGAGAGTATCCCGCCTGCATGGCAGAGCCTGGCAAGCTCCCTGTGGCATATTGGATATGCCAAAAACAGTAACAAATAAGTCTCACAATCAAGAGACGTTACTGGTGCCCGCTCGAACAAATCGATGAACAATGGGATGACAGTGACAGTGATGTTCGGGGAAAGACTATGAATTTTTATCCTACACTCCCAGGACAAGTGTGAAGGAGATGAGTCTCTCTTGATGGATGTGTTTGGGTTTGCTTGAGGAGGTGCAGGAGAGAGTAGGTGGGGTGACTGCAGTCTGGAAGAAAACTTCCTCTTTTCCTCTCTTCTGCCTTCTCCTGAGTTGTTCCACATTCATGCCTGAGTTAGAGCCTAGCCCTTTCCCTCTTAATCAGAAGGTGCTGGACAATGGCAGAGGGAGGAAGGTGAGGAAACGTGGCTAGGAGGCCTTGGTTAGAATCCACAGCCAGTGCCACAGGAATTCCAGTCTATGTTTGAAGTCTTAGTTTTCCCATGTGTGAAATATTGAGCCCTGCAGCAGGGGATGTGGCTCAAATGATACAACTTGCTTATATGTGCAAAGCACTGGATTGGATTCCTGACACTGCATGGGCTGCTATGTACTACCAGGCCAAACCCCTACAATAAAAATATATCTTAGGGCTGGAGCGGTAGCACAGTGGGTAGGGTATTTGCTATGCAGGCGGCTGACCTGGGTTTGATTCCCAGTATTCCATATGGTACCCCAAGTACTGTCAAGAGTAATTCCTGAGTGCAGAGACAGGAGTAACCCCTTGTTACATTGCCAGATGTGAACCAAAAAGCAATATACATATATATATATACACACATATATATGTACATATATATATATTTTGCCAACTACTAAAACAGCACAGAGTATATACTTTAACTTCATTTGTATGTTTGGTAATGAGAATTCATGCCTAGCATTGTGAAATATGTTTCACATATATTATTATTATTATTATTACTATTATTATTATTGTATGTTTCACATATATGATTAAACTAGGGCCTTCCTCCTGCAAAGCCTGCACACTTCTAAACTACATCAACCCCCAGGCCTGGCACTGGGAATTTTATTTTGGGGGCCACATCTGGTACTGTGTGTTTACTACTGACTGTACACTCCAGGGATCACTCCTGGCAGTGCTACAGGGAACTGTATGCGGTGCCGGAGATCAAACCTGGGTCTACTGTGCACAAGGCAAGTACCTTACTCGCTCTGCTATCTCTCTGACCCACTGGAGAATTTCCTCGGTAAATTGTTTAGGGAGGGATTAAAGGTGTTATGACAAAATCAGGGCATGGGATGTTAGAAGAACTAAAAGGAGAGAGCAGGTAGGAGAGTCAGGAAATCCAGGCAGGACACCCTCTGAAAGTTGCAGTGCTTCCTTTGGAGGTTGCTCCTTCTTACCTGGGGAAATAAGACGAACATTTTAGTTCTAGTGAGACTTAAGAGAAATGAGCTTTGGGTCAAAAGAGATAGTACAGTGATTAAGTTGCTTGCCATGCATGTGGCAGACCCAGATTTGATCCCTGGCATATGATTCTCTGAGAACCTTTTGGAGTGTTCTCTGAGCACAGAGCCAGGAGTAAACCCTTAATAGTTGGGCACTGTAGCACTGTCGTCCCGTTGTTCATCGATTTGCTCGAGCGGGCACCAGTAACATCTCTATTGTGAGACTTGTTGTTACTGTTTTTGGCATATCAAATATGCCATGGGGAGCTTGCCAGGCTCTGCCATGAGGGCAGGATACTCTCAGTAGCTTGTCGGGCTCTCCTAGAGGGATGGAGGAATCGAACCTGGGTCAGCCTCCTGCAAGGCAAATGCCCTTATAGCTAGGCATGGCCCCAAAACACACATACACAGAGAATGTGTGTGTGTGTGTGTGTGTGTGAGAGAGAGAGAGAGAGAGAGAGAGAGAGAGAAAGAGAGAAAGAGAGAAAGAGAGACAGAGACAGAGAGAGAACTTTCTGCCAAAAGCTAAAAATTTCCCTCTCCCCACACTCCCTGCCCAGTGGAGTTTTATATGTAAACACCAGGGACCTTTCGGGATGGACCTGCTTTGGGCACTGCACATTCAAATCTCTCAACGGTTCAGAAGTCAGAGGCAGTCAGGTGGAAGACAGCTGAGTTTGATTCTCAGATTCAAATTTTTGTTCCAGATCGCTCCACACATCTCTGGTCCTGTTTTGTAAGCTTTGGCTTACTGTTAGTTTTTAAACTGACATCTTGGTATACAATATTATAGAATTTCAGGGGGTAAGCTTTATACCTTCATCTGTGATATCATTCCCCACCAAAGTTCCAGCGCACCCCTCCCAAAGACCCCTCTATTCCTCTGCCTGCACCCCTCCCCTTTCACTCTGGTAACCCCCATTATTTTCATCAGTCTAGGAAATAATTTTGCTGGATTTTGCCAGCTTGCCTTCATAAATTACTTAGGCCCCACAAATACGTGGAACCAGTTAGAATTGGCTTTTATTTTCTTACTTAATTCACTTAACATGACTTAAAGTATTTAATTTTACTTTATAAGTCAATTTTTATTGAGATGGCATTGTTTACAATAGGATTGAGATAGTTTTATTTAGTTTGGGCCGCACCCTGCAGTCCTCAGGATTTACTCTTGGCTCCATGCTCAGGGATCGTTCTTGGCAGGGTTTGGGGGACCATTTTCAGTACTGGGGATTGAAAGTGGTTCAGCTACATGCAAGGCAAGTACCTTAACCACTGATCTATCTTTCTGGCCCAGTGCTGAGGTTGTCTTATAGTTACTGAGCTACTACACTGATCCATCCCTCTACCAGTGTCTTAAGATTCTTCTGCCATTGCACATTTTGGTTTAAAAAACATGATTTCATCCTTGTTTTCTTTTTTAACAACAGAGTATTATTCCATTGCATATCTATTCTGCAATTTATTTAAAAAGCCATTACTAGAGGGATAATGAATTAATTCCGCATTTTGGTTATTTTTGAATAGTGTTTTAATGAACCCAAGGGTGCATATATCATTTTAAATTTGTGCTTACATCAATTTCAGATCAGTGCCTTGGAATGGAATTGCTGAGTCACATGGAATTTTGAATGTTTTAACTTACAAGTCCACTGCTGGTACACAAAGTCCCCTTTTCTTCACATGGACCTCCAATGCTTGTTTTGCTTTATGTAAAAAAAAATGTTTTTGACACATACCATTCTCACAGGTGTGAAGTGATACCCATTGTGGTTTGAATTTGCATTTCTCTAAGAAGTAATGTTGAGAACATTTTCATGCATTTGTGGGCCATCTGTGTGTCGCTCTCTTGCCCATTTTTGAATTGTGTTGCTTGGGGTTTCTTTGGTTTGTTTTTGGGTTGGGGCCACACTGAGTGATACTTAGAGGTTAGTCCTGGCTCTGTACTCAGGAATTACTCCTGCTGGTGCTTGGAGGTCCATATGGAATGCCAGGAATCAAACCCAGGTTGGCCACATACAAGGCAAATACCCTCCCTGCTGTACTATTGTTCAGGCCCTGGCTGACATGTATGTGCATTGTTGGAGCAAGGAACCTTGTTTGACGTATAACATACAAATACTTCCATACAACTGCTTAGCTGCCTCGTTGCTTGTGTGGTAGTTTCTTTCGCTGTATAAAAGCTTTCTAGTTGGATATAACGCCATTTGTTATGATTAAGTGCTTTGGTCCTCACTGGCTTTGGCTTAATTCTTTGAGCTGTCCTGTGAAAATTCTCATCAGTCAAAGGTATGTGGGCATGGGGCATGGCTGATTGACCTTTGTGCCTCCTGCACCCCAACCCCGCTCCTCCCTCCACCACCTACTGGTCACCTAATCCTTCTCATGGGTTTCTTACTCCAGAAGAATCCTTACATGCACACATGGTGAATACCTCAGAGAAAAAAGATAGAAAAATCCCCCCCATGCTATTAATAAAATTTAATTAGGAAGAACACACTTAATGTTATCTCAGGGCTTTATAGAAGGTTCTAAATATAGTGAGAAGAAGAGCCATCATCAGAGAAAGCAGAACTTTGGTAAGACATGGATGAAGATGGTGAGTTATCTTTGGTTTGAGAGCTAGGTTTCTTTCTTTCTTTCTTTCTTTCTTTCTTTCTTTCTTTCTTTCTTTCTTTCTTTCTTTCTTTCTTTCTTTCTTTCTTTCTTTCTTTCTTTCTTTCTTTCTTTCTCTTTCCTTCCTTCCTCCATCCCTCCCTCCCTCCTTCCTTCCTTCCTCCCTTCCTTCCTCCCTTCCTTCCTTCCTTCCTTCCTTCCTTCCTTCCTTCCTTCCTTCCTTCCTTCCTTCCTTCCTTCCTTCCTTCCTTCCTTCCTTCCTTTCTCCCTCCCTCTTTCTTTCTTTCTTTCTTTCTTTCTTTCTTTCTTTCTTTCTTTCTTTCTTTCTTTCTTTCTTTCTTTCTTTCTTTCTTTCTTTCTTTCTTTCTTTCTTTCTTCCTTTCTCTCTCTCTTTCTTTCTTTCTTTCTTTCTTTCTTTCTTTCTTTCTTTCTTTCTTTCTTTCTTTCTTTCTTTCTTCTTTCTTTCTCTCTCTCTCTTTCTTTCTTTCTTTCTTTCTTTCTTTCTTTCTTTCTTTCTTTCTTTCTTTCTTCTTTCTTTCTTTCTCTCTTCCTTTCTCTCTTTCTTCCTTTCTCTCTTTCTCTCTTTCTTTCTTTCTTTCTTTCTTTCTTTCTTTCTTTCTTTCTTTCTTTCTTTCTTTCTTTCTTTCTTTCTTTCTTTCTTTCTTTCTTTCTTTCTTTCTTTCTTTCTTTCTCTCTCTCTCTCTCTCTCTCTTTCTTTCTTTCTTTCTTTCTTTCTTTCTTTCTTTCTTTCTTTCTTTCTTTCTTTCTTTCTTTCTTTCTTTCTTTCTTTCTTTCTTTCTTTCTTTCTTTCTTTCTTTCATCACCACAAGATACACAGTTACAAAGTTGTTCATGATTGAGTTTCAGTTATACATTGTTCCATCAACCCAACCCTCCATCAGTGTACATTTCTCACCACCACCACAGTCCCCAGTTTCCCTCACACCCCCTCCCCATCCTACCTCTGTGACAGGGACTTTTTTCTTCTCTCTCTCTCTCTATCTCTCTCTCTATCTCCTTTTAACAATTCATTTCTTTTGCTGAAAATTAGCTTTTAAATACCTCCTTAAAATGGTCAATTTCTGTCTGCCATAGAGGCAGGGGGAGGGTTTGAAAGGGGGTCGTATACTGGGGACATTGGTGGTGGAGAATGTGCACTGGTAGAGGGATGGATGTTCAATCATCGTATGACTGAAACTCAAACATGAAAGTTTTGTTACTAAATCTCACAGTGATTCAATTAAAAATACATACACACATATATATGTGTTAAATATATGTATGTGCGTATATATGTATATGTTTATATGTATATGTATATGTGTATATATATACATATATATATAAAATGGTCAATTTCCCAGATTGTTTCAGGTCTTTAGTTTTCATCATGAGAGATAAGATAAATTGAGAATATTCTATGTTCTCATCCCAGAAGGAACAATGCCCATAAATTTTAAGGGAGGCACTCCAATAATTTTTGGAGGATGGATCTGAGACTATGCTCAGGGTTTGTTTTTGGTGTTCTTTGGGGAACCATGTGGTTCTAGAGCTAGAATTGGGACTCCCGCATGCATTACATATGCTTAGCCCATTGAGCTAAGCAAATTCTGAGATTTTATAAAAAACATTACATCACTTGCAATAGAGTTGAGTCAAGACCATTGAGTCGCAGTCCTGGAACTTTTACACCAATAGCTGTTTTGCTGATGATTTTTAAAACAATAATATCAACAACTCAACTGAGAAAGAGAACTTGCTTTGTCTGCTATGGCTGTACTCTGTGCCACAGCTGGAAGGATGTTCTTATTTCTCAGTTTCTGTTCAGTCTAGAAAATCTGTTTAGTCATAAGCAAACTTTTAGTTATGATTCTTAAATGCCCATAGACACCAGATGGAAGGAAAGAGTAAACACTAACTGTGATATTTTTTAATTAGTTTTTTTTATTAAGGCACTGTAGCTTATAAGGTTATTCATAATTGAGTTTTAGGCATACAGTGTCTCCTGCCCCCGCGCCTGGCTGTCTTCACTAGGACCTCTTGGAGGGGGGTGGGTTGAGTTTCCCTCCCCGCCCCGAGCCGAGCCCCGGCAGCTGAAGACCTCTAGAACCCAGCCACAGCCATGTTCAAGACCCTCCATATGCTCAGATGAGCCTCACACATGAAGGAACCGGCAGAGCAACCCAGGTGTACGGGACCCGGGGCTGAGATCTCCAAGCCTGCTTGGATCGGGACTGAGCCTCCTCCACCCACCCAGATACCCCATTTTCCAGTAGCTTGGCAGTCACACCCACAAACTGCCCCTGGCACCATATAATCCCATCAACGGCCAAGATCCAGAGACTATAAAATAAAGCTCTTGGAAGCAACCTCTTATTGTCTAGTTTTCCCTCTTGGAGAACCTGGCAAGCATCGAGAGTATCCTGCCCCCATGGCAGAGCCTGTCAAGCTCCCCGTGGCATATTTGATATGCCAAAACCAGTAACGATAATGGGTCTCATTCCCCTGACCCTGAAAGAGCCTCCAATGTGACACCGTTGGGAAAGACTAGTAAAGAGAGGCTGTTAAAATCTCAGGGCTAGGGTGAATGGAGACGTTACTGGAGCCCGCTCAAGCAAATTGATGATCAACAGGATGACAGTGATGATGATGACAGGCATACATTGTGCCATCACCATTGCCACTCCCCTCCACCCGTGTCCCCAGGTACCTTCACACTTTCCAGCCTGCCTCCTTGATAGGCACAATCCTGTTGGGTTATTGTAGTTTGTTTATTTATTTATTTATTCATTTAAAAATTTTTTTTATTAATGAGTCACCATGAGGGTACCGTTAAAGAGTTTTGTGCCTGTGTTACAGTTATACAATATTTGAATACTCATCCCTTCACCAGTGCCCATTCTCCTCCACCGATGGCCCCAGTGTCCCTCCCCTTCTCCCCGTGCTGTCCCCCCACACCCCCACCCCCTCGTGACAAGGAATTCCTTTTTGTTCTCTCTCTCCTTTTGGGTGTCATGGTTTGCAATGGAGATACTGGGTGGCTATTGTGTTCAGTCTATAGTCTTTCAACCTGCCTCTCCTATCCTGAGTGGATCCTCCACTACACTTTAGTTGGTGTTCCCTTCTCTGTCTGAGGGTTACTGTAGTTTGGATCTCACACTTTCAGTGTTGTTGGCTCTGCAGTTTAGGTATATAGATAGCCCCTCTGCACGGACGATGTGTGTAAGGCCCTGGTTCCTATGCTGTCATAGTCTGTGTGTCTCCTCTTATGTCCCTCCTCAACTGCTTTCCTTTTTTCTACACTGTAGGATAAAGGGTAATCTTAGTATGCCCCCTCTTTGACAACTTGCATTTCCTCATCCTGCTGCTTTACATACCACAGATAAGTGATATCATCTGGTAGTCATCTTTCTTATTTCTGACTTCAGTTAATATGGTACCCTCCTTTTCACAATCATTTTATATATTTTTGTGAATTCCCCCCTTTAGTCTTTGCTTATTTGGCCAACAGGAAGGGGTTGTTTTCCAATTAATTATAAGATGTTTTCAATTTATATTATAGATATGATACATTCAAATAAATTTAATATTTTGCACTTAAAAAATGTGGTGCCCTCCAGTTCCATCCAAGTTGCTACAAATTGCTTGGTTTCATCATTTCTTGCAGCTGCATAATATTCCATAGTGTATATATAACACATCTCATGACCCACTCGTCTGTCATTGGACACCTGGGTTGGTTCCATATCCTAATTAGTGCTCTAATTGCTGCAATAAATAATGGTGTGCATATGTCCCTTAGAATTTGGTGTCCTGGGTATAGATACTAAGAAGTGGAATTGCTGGTTTGTAAGTCAGCTCTATTCTTACTTTTCTATGAAACCTCCATTCTATTTTCCATAGGAGTTGGAGCGTGCAACATTCCCACCAGCAGTGGATATAAGTTCCTTTTTCATCATATCCATGCCAAAATAGAATGTTTCAGGATTTTTGATATGCGCCACTCTCACTTGTGTGAGATATCTCACTGTGATCTTGATTTGGGTTTCCCTGATGATGAGATGCCAATCATTTTTCATGTGTCTTTTGGACCTCCATCTGTCTTCTTCAGGGACGTGTTCATTTTCTCTCCCCAATTTTTTCAAGGGTTTTTGGATGTTTTGTTGTCTTTGTAAGTACTTTGTATATCTTGGATATAACCGCTCTATCTGATGTGTTGAGTTCAAATGTAGTTGGCTGTTTTTTAGATTTATCCTATTTATTTTGCCATGCAGAAAATTTTATAAATTTTTTATTAAAGCACCATAATTTGCAAAATTATTCATAGTTGAGTTTTGGACATACAATATTTTAGTACTTATCCCACCACCAGTGTCAACTTCCCTCCACCAATGTGCCCAAGTTCCTTTCATATCCCCTTTCCCCCTTCCAGCCTGCTCTCTTGAAGTCGCCTTTTCAAGTTTGGTTGTTAAAATTTGGTTCTCTTGTTTTCAGTATTGTCATCTCTGTGGTTTGGATATGCAGAAACTCTTAAATCTTCTATAGTCCTGTTTGTTTATTTTTGTTTCTGTTGCCTCTGCCAATGGAATCACACTACTTGAAGTTTAAATATTGGATAATTCTGCCTATATTTTTCTCAATGTACTTTTTAGATTCTAATCTAATCTCAAGGATCTCAAGGATCTTGTTTTGTTCCACTTTGAAATTACCTTTTGTTTAAGGTGTGAGATGTAGATCAAATGTATTTAATTATTTTACACATGGCTATCCAGTTTTTCCAGCACCATTTGTGGAAGAGGCTAACTCTACTCTTTTCTTGTACATGCTGTTTTGATCACTATAACTTTATGAGTGTAGTTTCAAATGATGTAATGAGATACTTCCCAGTTTCTTATTTCTCAATAGGGCTTTGACTACTCAGAAATTTTATGGTTCTGTACAAGCTTTATTATTGACTATTCGAAGTCCTTAAAGAATGTCATCTGAATTGGATGGTGATTGCATTGAATCCACATACTAAATGAGGTAGGATGGCCATTTTGACAATGTATATTTTTTCAACCCATGAGTATGGGATATTTTTCCACTTCCTAAGGTCTCCTATTTCTGTCTGCAATGTATTTTGGAGGGGCCACACCTGGTGGTCCTCAGGAATCACTCCTGGCTCTGCACTCAGGGATCAATTCTTGTAGTGCTTGACATATCATATCAGGTTCTGGGAATCACTGGGTTGGCTGTGGGCAAGGCAAACGCCCTCCCAAGGCAAAAGTTTCTGCAATTTTTTAAAATTTATTTATTTATTTTTAAATTTATTTATATTTTTTTAATTTTATCACCATGTGGAAAGTTACAGAGTTCTCAGGTTTATGTCTCAGTTATACCGTATTCAAACACCATCTCTTCACCAGTGCCCATATTCCACCACCAAAATCCCCGGTATACCCCCCGCCCCCCACCCCAAATGTATAACTGATGAATTTCACTTCATTTTCTCTTCACCTTGATTACGTTCCATATTTCAACACAAAACTCACTATTGTTGTGGGAGTTACACCCCCAAACAAGATAACCCTAATAAGGAAGCATTTGATAATTAGTTTTCCATTAAAAGATTGTATGTTTTCAGGTTTGAGAAAAGGTCGCGTGGCTGCGTTAGCTTGGATGTGTCCCAGTCCCGAATCCTGGAGCCGTGTTAGTTGCTGCTCAGTGTCACCAGGGCTCCATCTGGAGAAGGTGTCCTGGCGGCACCTCCTCCTTCCGGCTCCCCGGTTTTGCTGGCCCCAATTTGGGTCCGGAGCATTTTCCAGGCCACGTTGCTCCAGTTTCTGCAATTTTATAGGAAAACTCTGATGTCTTATTAGGAGTATGTGAAACAGGGGCTGGAGCTGCAGTATAGCAGGTAGGGTGCTTGCTTGTGTGCAGGTGACTGATCTGGGTTGGATTCCCAGTACCACATATGATCCCCTGAGCTAGGAGTGATCTCTGAGCCCTGAACACTGCCATTTGTGGCCCCAAAATTAAAAAGAAAAGAATATGTGAAACAATAGGAAAGGAAGCTATTGTAGACAGATTTCTCAATCAGGTTTCTAGTAAAAAATAATAGAAAGATGTCAGAGCTATTTCCCCAGTCTTGCTGTTTGGCATCAGGAGAGGCCACAGCTGAGCTGGAAAATTACATCTTCCATGTTTTTTAGAGATTCAACTTCAGTGAATTCAGAAAAAGCTCTCTAAAGAAATAGCACTAATGGTATATACATAGTACATAATATAGATATAAATTAATATACATACATACCAATTGAAATATAGAAAACAGATGTGCCTATGTGATCTAATAAACATATAAAGGAGCAGAAAATAAAATATGTTTGTGTAAACTATATTGAATTTAGTTGAATCTTTTAAAATTTTTTCCCCTCATATTTTTATTGTTTCTCCTTGCAATCATTTTGGTTTTTCTATGTGATCACACCTTCCTGTTCATTCTTATTTCCTTGGACTGAACAGATACACAGTATTAAATGCAGATAGGATTCCACAGGAATGTTCATCCACAGAAAGATGGTTTCTGAGCCAGGCCTCCCTGGGACTTGTTGATGAGGCTGAGATCTACTATACTGTGGGACCACCACAGCCGAGTTGATATTTGCTTTGAGTGCACATAAGTGGAATCTGCAGGGTCTCTCTGCTGGAGTCTTTGTGAATCTCCCTTTCTCTAGGATTTCTTCCAAGCTGTCTCCCAGGTCTTTCACTTACCTAAACTGTATTCTAAGTGTCCCAAGTCTTTTCCATGGGTCCACATTAAGGTTTGTCATGAAACTGCCCTCTCTCTCTCTCTCTTTCTCTCCATCTCTTTCCTTTCTCTCTCTCTCTCTCTCTCTCTCTCTCTCTCTCTCTCTCTCTCTCTCTCTCTCTGTTAAGGTGCTTAAAAACTGGACTCCGTCCTCAGAGACTTCCTCTGCTCACTTCTTCAGAGATCTTTCCCTAAGTGGAAGGATCATCAGCTTCCAACCAGTCCCAACCAGTATGGGGTCTCTTCCTGATCTTCATCCGAACGTGTGGATAAGGGCCTTGAGCATGGCTCTGGCTGGGTTCTGGAGGTCTTCAACTGTCGAGGCTCTGCTTGGGGTGAGGAGGGAAAGGCAACCTGTTCCCTCAGAGGAGCCCCGGTGAAGACACCCAGGCACGGGGTCTGCCATTATATATATATATATATATATATATATATATATATATATATATATGTATATATATATATATACACACACACACACATATGTGTGTGTATTCCGTAACATCTTTTAATTAATTTTTTATTATTAAAAAATGTTATTAGTGAATCACCGTGAGGTACAGTTGCAAACTTATGAACTTTGTGTTTGCATTTTGGTCATACAGTGATCGTTTACCCATCCCTCCACCAGTGCCCATTCTCCTTAACCAATATTCCCAGTATCCCTCCCACCACCCCACCCCATCCCCCATCACCCCACCCTGCCTCTGCTGCAGGGCATTCCCTTTTGTTCTCTTTCTTTTTGGGTGTTGTAGTTTGCAGTAGAGGTATTGAGTGGTCATCATGTTTGGTCTGTAGTCTACTTTCGGCATGCACTTTTCAACCCAAATGGGTCCTCCCAACATCCTCTACTTGGTGTTTCCTTCTCAGCTGCCTTTTTCCCCAGCATGTGAGGCCAGTTTCCAAGCTGTGGGGCAGACCTCCTGGTGCTTATCTCTACTACTCTTGTCACCCCAATATTTTTAAGAACACTGTGCTTAAATGTATGTCCTTTTGGTGTTGTACACAAAAGGGATTCTACAATATTTGTTTTAGATCTTATATTTTACACTTGCTGATTCCTGAGCTTTATCTTTTCCCTTTTCTTCAGGAGTATTTATTGAGATACTGTGATTTACAGAGTTATTCATAATAGAGTTGTTTCAGGTGTACAATATTCCAGCACCATTCCACTGGCAATGTCCCCTTTCCTCCACCAATATCCCCAGGTTCCCTCCTGCCCCTCCTCCTGCCCCCAGACAGCACTCCTGATAGGCATATTAAAAAATTAGCTCGTATTACTTGATCCAATAAAACTTAAAGGGATGGCGAATAGAATATCAGAAAATAAATCAATAAGAGTCAATTAGTGATGATTTAATGCTATGTTCTTAACCTTTCTTGATCTATTAGAGAACAACTGTATGCACCATTAGTGAGTGCCATTCTCAGTACCACCTGATGGGAAGTTTCTCCTGTCCTTTAGAGGACGGAACTCTTTTAATGGTTCTTGTAAAACTGGTTTCAAGGCTATGAATTCCCTAACCTATTGCCTGTCCATAAAGCTCTAAATAGTTCCTTCCGATGTGAACGATAATGCAACTGGACAGAGGATTCTTGGTGAATTGTTCACGTCATTGAGTTCTTGTATTGTATGTTTCCGTATTCTTCTGATTCGTAGTCTCATTTGATAGATGTGCTGTACATCTTAGGGGTTTTCTTTTGTGTGTAAGCCCCTTTTTTAATCTAGTTGTATCCAATATCATGTCCATATCTTAGATTTTGTCACTTTGAGTATAACGTGTTTCGGAGTTTTCTTAATTGTGGATACTTTCACTGGGACTTTTTGTACCTGTTGGATCTCAGTGTCTGTAGAAAGTTCTTACTGAGGGTTCCTTAACTCTTGTTTCCTTGTCTCATTTGTCTTTCTGTTCTTCAGGTACTGATGATTCTTATACCGTTCCTCTTAAACTTATCCCCTAGTTCTCTAGTATGGTCCATTTCTTTTCAGGCAAGTTTCCACCTTCTGCTGTTTCCTAGTGGTTTTCTCCTGCTGATCTTGGAGATCCTGAATCTTTTGCTCAGTTTCTGTTACTCTATTGGTCAGAGCTTCTATTGACTTTTAAAATCATTTTTAATTTTAATTCTTTTTATTTTTTGTTTTGGGGTCACATCTAGCAATACTCAGGGATTGCTCCTAGCTTTGCACTCAGGAATTACTCCTGGAGGTACTGGGGACCATATGGGATGCCGGGGATCAAATCCTGGTGAGCTGCATGCAAGGCAAACGCCCTCCCTGCTGTACACTCGCTCCGACCCCTCTATTGACTTTTTAAAGTATCACTTTTTTAAACTATCACCTACCATGTTTTTCACTTCTGACTGTAGTAGTCTCTTCATTTCAACTGCCAGACCTTCTTGTGCTTTGCTGACTATCCGTGCAATTGTTTATTTTTTGAACTCATTAGCCATTCTCATCACAGTGTCATTAAAGATGCTGTCTGAGGGTTTGTTGGTGTTGTTTGTCTTTGGTGATCTTGTTTTCACTCATCAAGCTTGGTGGGCTTCTATGTGTTTTCCTCATTGGTTTTCTAGTGTTTGCATCGTGCTGGGGGTGAGTCTTTGTGGTTGTGGTCCTTGGAGGATACAAAGGGATTAAACTGGAGATTGTTCCCTGACTGTTTTGCCTACTCTTGCAGAATGACAGGAGGAATAACTGTGAGATACGTGTAATTTGTTGAGTAGAATTGTCACATAGCCCTTGGCTTTAGGAACTGTTATGTGGGCCCTTCATCACTGTAGCACTGTAGCTCATTGATTTGCTCCAACGGGCACCAGTAACGTCTCCATTGTGAAACTTGTTACTGTTTTTGGCATATTGAATACGCCACAGGGAGCTTGCCAGGCTCTGCCGTGCAAGCAGGATACTCGTGGTAGCTTGCAGGGCTCTCCCCGCCGCCCTCCAGTTTGTGGGCCCTTTACAGACACTGAGAGGTCATTGTGTTTAGTCCATTATCTACTTCTTGCACGCATCTCCCATCCCCACTGGTTCCACCAGCCATCATTCTCTTAGTGATCCCTTCTCTACTCCATCTGCCTTCTCCCCTCCACTCATGAAGCAGTCTTCCAGCTTTGGGGAAATATTTTAACGCATCCTAGGCTTACTTTGTTATTTACATGAAAATAGATTTTACCAATAAAATTATCAATGTCACTGTCACTGTCATCCTGTTGCTCATCAATTTGCTCTAGCAGGCACCAGTAACATCTCCATTGTGAGACTTGTTGTTTCTGTTTTTGGCATATTGAATATGCCACGAGGAGCTTGCCAGGCTCTGCCGTGCGGGTGGGATACTCTCGGTAGCTTGCCGGGCTCTCCGAGAGGGGTGGAGGAATCGAACCCGGGTCAGCCGCGTACAAGGCAAATGCCCTACCTGCTGAGTCTAAAAATCATATGCTACTTGCACACAACGTTTAAATTACAATTTGTTATTAAATGAACAGTAAAATGAATAAAGGAGCATTTCTCTAAAAGCATTTTAGAATGTAGTGAGAGTCCTTAATGACCACCAAAAAAAAAAATAGAAAAGGAAGCAATTGTCAAACAATATAATTCAACAAGTCTCTCTCTTTCTTTCAAAAGACTTATTTTGTATGTATTTTGCTCAGTCTGATCAAATTGCTCTGTTTTGTCTGGAATTTTTATGAGTCTTTCTAAATTTGCAGAGAAGCTGGCTTTATACTGGAGGACATATTTTGGTAAAATTGAGCCCACACAATGACAATGCCATTCTGATGAAATAGCCTCTTTTATTTTTTAGAATAATTCATCTGTTATTCTGCTTTTATTACAGATGAATCAGATGAGCAGTAAGACTCTCAGGCTCCCACCATCAATGTCCTCAGTGAAAATTTCTGCTGTTAAAATAACTTTCCACAGCCTCATATTTAACTAATTAACTTATTTATTTATTTATTTTGATAGGGCCACACCAGGTGGTGCTATTTCAGTGTGAAGCTCAGGAGCCAGTCCAAAACAAAAAAAAAATTTTTTTTAATTTAGTCACTGTGAAATTATAAAATTATTCACTATTGGGTTTCAGACAATGTTTCAACACCTATTCCTTCACCGGCATCCACCTCTCTGCTCCACCAATCCCTCATTTTCTTCCCACCCTGCTTTCACAAGAGGAGTTGTTTTGTTTTTAATACTTTTTTGCAGTGTGATTTACAGTACTGTTGCTGATAGCATTTCACACATAACACTTTACCACTACTCAGTACCACCTCCTCCTCCTGGTGAATGCCTCTCTCCACCATAGATGCTGCCCGCTCCCTGTTCAATCCCTCGGCCCATGTCCAATCCCTGACATGGTTCCTGCTAAATGTCAGTTCTCACCTTCTCTGTGTCCATTGCCTTTGGGTACTTGTTATTCCGCCATTATGTTTCTGTAGGTAGGGTATATGAGAGAGGTTATTTTGTGTTGGTCTCTCTCCTTCTGACGAACTTTGCTCAGCCTGATACTCTCCAGTTCCCTCCATGTAGCAGCACATTTTATGATTTCATTTTTCCTCTCAGCTGTGTGGTACTTTATTGTGTATATGTACTATACTTTCTTTATCCATCATCTGTTCTTGGGCACTAGGTTTGTCTCCCAACTCTGGCTTTTGTGAATAGCACTGCAATGAACATAGATGTCCAGATGAAAATTTTCTGCATCGGTTTTGGGCCCGTGTGGTATATTTTCAGGAGTTACTAGGTTATATGGAAACTCGATTTCTAGTTTTTTGAGGAATGCTCATATTGTTTTCCAAAAAGACTGGACCAGTCAGCATTTCTACCAGCAATGAACCTAGCACTAGTTGTTCTTATTCTTTTCTATGAGTGCTATCAAAAAGATAATATTGGAGTGATAGTACAATAGGTAGGGCATTTGCCTTGTATGCAGCTGACCCGGATTCGATTCCCAGCACCCCATATATTCCACTGAGCCAGGAGTAATTCCTGAGTGCAAAGCCAGGACTGACCTCTGTGTGTTGCTGGGTGTAACCCAAAAAGAAAAAAAAAAGATAATATCTTATCATTGCTTTGATTTGCATCTCCCTCATGATTAGTGATGCAGAGCATTTTTTAATGTGCCTTTTGACCATTTGTATTTCTTCTTTTTTTTTTTTTTTTGTTTTTGGGTCACATCTGGCGATGCACAGGGGTTACTCCTGGCTCATGCACTCAGGAATCACTCCTGGCGGTGCTTAGGGGACCATATGGGATGCTGGGATTCAAACCTGGGTCTGCCGCAAGGCAAACGCCCTACCCGCTGTGCTATCACTCCAGCCCCATTTGTATTTCTTCTTTGAAGAAGTTTCTGTCATCTCTTCTCCCCAGTTTTGATTAGATTGGATTTTTTTTCTTATAAACTTCTACCAGTGCCTTATCTATCCTTGATATTAACTTCTTTTTTTTCCGATTAATAACTTCTTTATTCTGGAAAAGCAAACGAAAGTCATATTCATATAAACACTGACATAACAAAGTATGGGGAAAAGGGGAAGGGAGAAGGAAACAAAAACCTCTACAAATCCTGCTAATACTGTCTCACCAAACAAGACCATAATGCTTTGTCCCATTTCAATCACAATAATAAACCACAAATAAAAATCTTCTCTGGAAGATACATTGCTCCTCTTTGAGATGGCAGGGAAAAGGGACCGGAAGTTGGGGGAGGAGGCTTTATTCTTTTGGCAGATCCTCTCAGTCATTATATTGCTGCACTGTTAATAAAAAATATATGCTTCTCTGTAAAGCATTAAAAAAAAATCCAAGGATGAGATGGCTGAAGTTTCAGCTCAAGTATCTCCAAATACATTGTTGTCCATTCCCTGACCTTTCCATGTGTTATTTCTTGGTTGTTTTCCGGATCAATGCCATTCTCTGTTTGTGAGCTTCTGTGGTACAAGCTTTTTTGTAGGGTCGGATTTCTTCAGAGCCAAATCCTGGGATCCACATGTTCCACTGGCGCTCTAGATGAAGCTGGACATCTTTTACTTCCAGAGTGCTGGACTTGCGATGCCGAGCAAGTTGGCAGGCAGCTGTCACTACACTCTCGATAAAGTCATCAGCAATCTGCAGCAGCATCTCTTCCACATCTTCGTCTAATTGCTCATTAGGACCCACTTCTCTTACTAAGTCTTGTAATTTCTTCTTGGTCAAAACCTGATTGTTTTCAGGGCTTAGTCTCCCTCCTGTCCCAGGAGTACCTGGTATTTTTACCACTGTAGTACTATTGGCCATGGAGCCTTGTGGAGGGGTGCTGGCTGGTTCCGGTTTTATGGATGAGAAATTGGAGAGGTTGATGAGGGCTGAGGGGCCAAACTGGTTCATAATCTGTCGAGCTTTGGACTTCAGCTCATAGAGCTTATCAAGATCCTGTTTCTTTTTGGAGCTGTGAGGACCAAGGCCAATCAAAGGCAGCAGCGTCTATCTCCCCATGATATGCGGAGCGATATTAACCTCTAATCACACTGTTATTTACTGTTAGGTAAATAAGTTCTCCCATTCCACGAGTCATCTTTGTATTCTGGTTGCCATTTCCTTTGAGGTGCAGAAGTCTGGTTTAATATGGTCCCATTTGTTTATCTTTGTTCCCACTTGTTTGGTCAGTGGTGTTTCATCCTTGAAGATGCCTTTAGCTTCAATGTCATGGAGACATTTGCCTGAATTTTCTGCTATGTGCCTTATGGATTCAGTTCTGATATCAAGGTCTTTAATTCATGTTTGATTTGACTTTTGTGCATGGTGTTAGAAAGAGGTATGAATTATTATTGTTATTGTTATTATTATTATTTTGTATGTAGCTGACCAGTTTTCCCAACACCACTTGTTAAAGAGGCTTTCGTTGCTCCACTTCATATTTTCTTGCTTCAGGACCCACTTTGAAGAGTGCTTGGAGGATCATGCTGTGATGGATCAAGGTGCCCACATACAAAAAAGGGCATGAACTCTAGACTTTTGGACCGTCTCCCAACCCCTGACTCGTGTGTGTGTGTGTGTGTGTGTTTGTTTATACACAGTAAATAGCAGAAATGGGAGCTTCTTTTTTAGGGAATGGTTGAGCCACACCCCGTGGTCCTCAGGGACTACTACTCCCAGCTCTGTACTAAAGGGTTACTCGTAGCAGTGCTCAAGGAACCCTCAGTGCCAGGGCTCAAGAGCAGGCCTCCTGCATGTGGATAATGTACTCAGTCCTTTGAGCTGTCTCTCTATAACCCCCAAATAAAACAGTATCTCAAAAATTCTTCTTGGTATTTATTGCTCATGCTACTCCTTTGGGTAATAAAAAATAACCATTATCACAGAAACTAATTAATTCTCTCTGATTCTCAAGCTGTGAGTTTACTGCTTGTTGTTGAAGTGCTGGGGGTTACGTGTGTTGTGGTGCCTCAGGGTCTGACATCAGTGTGCTGATGGATACACTTGGGGCCACACCTGGCAGAGCTCTGATCACATTGGGTACTTCGAATATGCAAGGCAGGTTCTCCACTTTGGAGTCATACCCCAGGGTCCAATTTTGCTCTCATTAGTTTGTTTGCCTTTTCTTCAGTGGTTCTTACAAAATTATCAACCTAAGTAAAACTACACCCCCTTTTGTTTGAAAAAAGTTTGTGTATAAGAAAGCAATAACTCTTATGCTGCAGTTTGGATGATGATATAACACAACTTTAGTGAAATTCTTAATAGCAAATTTTTGATTATTCATCTGACAGAATTTTAAAAAGTTATTATTCAGGATTCCTAGGAATTAAAAATTATTTTCCAAAAGTCTATGAGATGAGGTCATGAGGGATTCAGATTGATCCCTGGAATTATGCCCAGGACAAGGCAATCTAATGGCACTGTCATTGGTGATCCTCAGTGCCACCACAGTGTGTGAGTTGTAGGCAACACTGCAACCAGCCATGGGACCCCATGACATTGCAACATAGACAACAAAGGAAAGGGAGGAAAATTAAGCAAGAACCCTCACCCCTTCAACCTCCAAGATACACACACACAACACACACACAATATCACAATGAAAAAACTTGCAAAATGATTAGAACTTGGTGACTATTAACAGTTAGATGAGAATCCAGGGAAAATTTGTTTTGTCTTTTCATTTCCTCTTTAAGTGCACACATCATACACATGTGCACATATGTTTTCACCCAGGTGAATTTGCTTGCTCAAATGAACACTAAATGCAATCTTCAATGAAAAACAATGACACCTGACATCTAGCCTCTCAAGGCATTATGCTAATGAAAGATTCTACCTCATGAGTTATGTAGCAATCACCATTTTCTGATTTCAAAATATGTCACCACGGGCCTCCTCATAAGCAGTACCTCTCTAGTAATTCCTCCCAGTCTCTCCATTTCTAGTCTATTTTCTGTCTTGTGGATTTACCTGATATGGATATGTCATGTTAAATGAATCATATAAATAGGACTTTTTTTTGTATGCTATCATCTATCTCTTAGTCCCAAGTTCTCTTTTTATCCATGCTATAACAGGTATTGGGACTTCATTCCTCTGTATAATCAAAGAATATTCTATTGTACATCTGTTCTCCATTTTATTTTCCATTCATCAGTTGGTAGATATTTGGAGTAGCTATTTCTCTAGTTTGGTTATTCTTAGTAGTACTGCTAAGAGATTTATAGAGGGGCTAGAGAGATAATAGAGAAGGTAAGGATCTTGCCTTTTATATGGTCAACCTGGGATTGATCCCTGGCATCCCATATGGTTCTCTGAGCACTTCCAGGTGTGATCCCTGAGTGCAAAACCAGAAGTAAACCCATAGCATTGCCAGGTATGGCCCCCCAAAACAACAACAATGTAAAGAAATTTCTAGAATATTTTTGTTTGTGTATGATACTCTAGGATTTACAATATTTTTCATTCTGATTTGGAGGTCACAAGTAGTTTGTGGGACAAGGAAAGTTTGGGTTATTTCCATTTTTCAGATGGGAAAACAGAGGGTCTCAGAGATCATTGCCTGGTACTTATGAATATGTACAGAAATCTGGTTCAATTTTTAAGTGTAGCTTAAAGAATGTTACAAAAATCACACTATTCAGAAAAAAATGAAATGTGTTATTTATCTTTTATGTGAAGATATAATGTTTATACCCAGGCCTTCTGGGAAAGCAATGCCTAGACTAATTTACAGATTGCAAAAGAAAATATTTTCATGCCAATTGGTCAAAACTTCTTAAAATAGAGTTCACAACATGATATTGCTGAATCTTCCCAGTTAGATTGATCTGGACTAAAAACTCTGGGCCTCCTCAGAATAGGGGGGAGGCGGAGAGATTCCCCTTTCCCCCCTGAAGGCATGGAGGCCAGAAGCCATACCTGATACCCTAGAACATAGGAATGGCCAAGCTCCTCAACGGAACCTCTTCATTCTGCCAAACTACCATAGTACTGAGCTGGAGCGATAGCACAGTGGTTGGGCTTTCGCCTTTCACGCAGCCAAACCAAGTTTGATTCTTCCGCCCCTTTCAGAGAGCCCGGCAAGCTACCGAGAGTATCGAGCCCACGTGGCAGAGCCTGGCAAGCTACCCGTGGCATATTGGATATGCCAAAAACAGTAACAATAAGTCTCTCAATGAGAGACGTTACTGGTGCCCACTCGAACAAATCCATGGGCAACGGGATGACAGTGACAGTGACAGTGACCATAGTACTGTCAGCCTAGTAGGATCACAGCAAATCTGGTGGGAAAATTGCATAGAAGCCCACCAAGCCCAACATAGAAGGCTCAGTTAGCACTAATCAATACAGCAGCTCCTCAGACAATGACTTCAGTGATATCATTGTGAGATACAACAATAATTGCAAATTGACTCTTTGATCTAGGTTTCTTATAATTCCATTTTCCTTTACTTCATAATAAACAATATAAAGTAAGTTTGTGCCTGTAAGGGGGCAGATAGGGATGGTGGGTGAGCAACTAGGAACATTGGTTGAAGGTCGGGCACACTTGGTGATGGGATTGATGTTGGAACATTTAATGCCTGAAACAACGGTATTATGAACACGTTGGTAAATCACGATTTTTAAGTAATTTTTAAAAAAAAAATTAGTTTAAACAGAATTATACCCAGGCAGTTGTATGGGTACAGGCAGTTTGTTCTTTTTTTGTTTTGTGATTCTACTTTCAAGGAAAAGGCAAAGACAGATTGTAGCTGTTCGCAGCTCCAATGGTTGACAGAAAGAAACAGCACCAGATTATTTTTTCTCCTAATTATCATGCATCTTATCTTAGAGACATGTTTATGATTAGATTTAAATCTCAACACAGACTATTAATATTTAAGCTTTGGCATCAAACACATGAAATAGTATTATTCATGCAAATCTTGCCAAAAGCACTCTATGATTCAAAGCTTGACTAAATTAATATATTTCATTTTTGATCTTTGAATCACACTTTTGCAAGGGACTATATTTTTGTCCAAACTCTTTACCCAACACATGTATCTGGTCTATCAAATATTACAGACACACGCTTCATAGATAAAAGTAGCATTACTGGTCACAAAGAATAGAAATTTAATGATAAGGCCTGCTCAGCTTTTTTCTTGCTTCAAATTACTTTCACCATTTGTATTTCTGATGAATTCTGACTTGTTCTTGTCATTCTCTAACTTTTCTGGGGTATTAACCCCCAGAAAATGTCATGTGTCTTGTATCTGGAATATTAACCAGTATATACCACTACTCATATCCATTCATTGTACTGAGTTAAAAGTATTTAAGTGACATTTTATGTCAGGCATTATTTTTTTTAAGAATTATATATCTTGGGGGCTGGAGTGATAGATAGCACAGCGGGTAGGGTGTTTGCTTTGCATGCAGCAGACCCGGATTCAAAACCCAGCATCTCATATAGTGCTCCCAAGCACCGCCAGGAATAATTACTGAGTTCATGAGCCAGGAGTAACCCCTGTGCATTTCCAGGTGTGACCCAAAAAGCAAAAACAAAAAAATTATATATCTTGCTATTTGCCCTATCCTGTAGAATTCCCTTTAAATTCATGTATAAAGTTTTCTTTAATTGGTTTGGCTTTTAAGTATTATCTCAAGTGTTCCAAATTCTGGTATTGACCACAGATTGTGAATTTACCATCTTTATCAACTAGCATTTACTGAGTGTTATGCCCTTAAATTCACTGGACATCTGAATCTTACAAAGCATATTGCACATGGTCTCTGAACATAGTCTCTGAACTTAGGAAGTGAATGAGTTCTAAATAGAGTAGAAGGTCAAGCCAGTCAAAAGAAGATTTTAATAAAATTTTGAAAGATTGTCCATATATACATACATAATTAATGGGGAATCACTGTGTGATTATGTAAGAGATCGTCAATATTGAAGCTCTTGGGGAAGTTATTGGGAGTGGGTCATATTATTTAGCCACCAACTCAAGGATCAATCAGTCTTTTCTACACCAAAAATTTAAGCAATAACATAGCTTCCAGAATGGTTAGATAGAAGAGCCAAAGATACCACCAATGCTTCTGACCTGAGCCACCGGAAGAATGGAAGTGCCCTTGTCTAATCTGGAGAGTGCAGTAGAGCAGGTTTGTGGGAGGTGACCAGGAGGCAGTCCTGTGCTGTAGCTGATCATTTGGGACATCTCAGTGAGCAAAACAAGGAAGGGGTGCAGATTTTGCTATCAATTTTCATTAGTAGGGGAAGGGTTTCACAAGAATGTGAAACATAAGAAAATCATACAGATGTCAGAATTGTACGCCAGTCAAGAGAAAGCATAGAGCTGCATAAGAAGTTGAGAGTGAGATAGCAAGGAAGAAGTTTTCTGGTGAAGGCTATTTTAAGCAGAGGAAACGGTTTAAATGCTTCAAGATGAACAGAGCTTGTCCAGCTTTTCCTGGGGACTGTTGGGGACTGAAAAGTGGTTAGACAGAGTAATCCAGGGAGAATAGATGAGCTCTCATGGGCAAAAAGAACTAATCCTGTACAACCATTAGAAGGACCTTGTCTTGTACTATTGCTTAAAACAGAAGCGTCTGGAAGGTTCCCCAGAAAGTTGTCACATGGTCTGCTTTCACATTTAAGGGTTGAATCTAGCTGCTGGGTAGAGAATAAAATCCAGAAAGATGGATTCGACTCAAATGTAAGCAGGGTGCTATTTTGCAAGAACGCTACTGAGGGATACCATGAATCAATTGGGTAAATGAGGAGAGGCTGAACTCGACGTATATTTGGAAAAAAGGAAATCCCATAAAATTTCCTTACAGATCTATCGATAGGATGCAACAGAAAAGATAATTAAAAATGACTTTGAGGATTTTCACCGAAACCACGGAAGGATGGCTTAATATCAGCATAATAGGGAAGTCTGGAGAGGAGACTTTTGTAGAGAGAAATAGAAGCATATTAACCTTGTTGTATATCAAGTGATAAAGCTGTGGAAGAAAAAGAGGCCCGCTGTTCGAAGGCTCTAGAGAAAAAAAAGCATCCATAGGGGAGTAACCCAGGTTACACCTAGAGTAAGAATAATGAAGTGAACGTTAAGACAGAACTTGAGAAGTAGGGGGGTTTTAAAATGGAAGATTTGTGAATTGCAGAAGGTTGTGTGGAAATGGATCTAAGAATTGGGAGGTAGGTGTGGAAGATGACTAAGGGCTGTACAGACCTTCTGGGGATTGTAGTGAGAAGTATTCCAAATTATCAGAGAATCCCAGCTGACTAGGGCTCCTGGTGTGCCCAAAGAATAAGGACATAATGAGATTCAGGGCTTGGGTGGGAATGGGGCGGGGTGGGGAGGGGAAACTTTGACAGACAGTGTTTTGAGGTTTTGAGTGCCAATGGTTGGCTAAAATGTTTTTGAAACTCCATTTTTGACTCTTTTTTTGGGGTGGGGGTAGTCCACAGTGCTTCCCTGTGAAGTCTACTGACGAATTAAGATCCTCTGAGGAATATGAAAATTGCTTCAAGCAGGCACCATCTGCTGATTCCTGTCTATGTAGGGTAGAAGGCCTAGAATACTTGAAATGCTATTGTAGTCAAAGCGCTAACTAAGGAATGTGGGGCAAGAGAAGTCATGTGGGTGTTGCCTTTCAATCTTTTGATTATTATATTAAAGTTGCAATAGTAGCTTCATCAATTTTCCAAAATAGTGACTACTTAAGATATCAGTATCAAAGTCTGATGTCACTTTAGCATTTCTCCAAGGAGTCCCTCAAAGGGACACTTTGCCGGTAACATGCTTCAGGATGTCCAGTGCTTTCACAAACACTATTTTAATATTAATATTTTACAGTGGCCACACCCAGAGGTGCTGTATGCCATGCTCAGTCCCATGGGAAAGGCCAGAGTGACTGCACCTGGGAGTGTTTATAGAACCATGTGATGCTGGGCATTGAACTTGAGGCCTTATGCAAGCTACACATGTGTTCATCCACTGTTCATCCACTTGAGCTATATCCCTGGCTACTAATCTTATCTTTAAAGGCACTAATTGGCCGTCATAAAACTTGGGTTTATTTCTACTTTTTAATATGTAATTGTGAGTTTTCATTCTCTTTGTATAGTCACTCTTCATGCCTTTTGATACTGATTTAATAAAGCCTATCTCACAGAGAAATTAAAAATACTATGTGATAATGCATGCGAAGAAGTGCCATAGGCAAATGAACACAAATTATCATAAAAATACAAGGAGGTATTATCATAGTGAGAGATTTTTTCCTCTAGATTTAGTCTATGAATACATAGAAGTCTCAAAAACACATTCTAGAAACTCAGCAATTCAAATGTCCCTCAACAGTAGCTAGAGAAACCAACTATGCATGGAAATTGGCAATCACTTGTCACTTGTCATCACTTGTCATCCTGTTGATCTTTGATTTGCTCGAGCGGGTGCCAGTAACATCTCCATTCATCCCTGTCATGTGCTACAGGGATGACAAAGGCGTCTGCCGCTCCAGGAACACAAAGAGCCTCAAACCATTCGTTCAGAATCTTGACAAAGAAGTCTGACCATTTTGTAGGTGGGCTGCCATGCAGTCTTTTGATGTCCCGTGGAATCCAGTCGGTAACAGCTCTAGTCCAGTTGTTGTCTCTAAATCGCATATGTGTCTGGACCATCTGATTTTCGATGCCTTAGCAAACAAGACAGCATCCCTGATTCTTGATCATTGACAGAGGTTGGAACTCTGGATTCCTTCTCTTACTTGAATGAAACGTGATACTCCAAGCATGGCTCTTTTGATTCCTCTTTGGGATACCCGAATAGCGTTCTCATCCTGTTTTTGTAGGGCCCAAGTCTCTGAGGCATATGTTAGTGTAGGAAGAACAGTGGAGTCGAAAAGATGTGCCTGGAGCCAGAGGTTCTTCATCCTCTTAGCCACTTCTTCGATGCTGTTGAAGGTGTTCCACTCTGCTCTCTTCCTCCTGTGCAGTTCTGATGCCAAGTCGTTCCTCATGTTGAGTTCTCGACCCAGATGCACATAGCTGCTGCATTCGGAGATGTTCATTCCATTGAGAGCAAGTGGAATGTCAGGGACTAGTTTATTTTTCATGAACATCATTTTGGTGAGATTCAGCTGCAGTTCAACCTTTCCACACTCTCGGTCGAAGTCGGCCAGCATTTGTGCTGCTTGGCTCATGTTTGGTGTTATGAGAACGATGTCATCAGCAATGTGGAGGTGGTGTAGTTGCCAACCCTCTATCTTCACTCCCATTCCTTCCCATTGTAGTCGTCACATGATGTCTCTGAGGGTGGCAGTGAAGAGTTGTGGTGAAATTGTACCACCCTGCCGAACCCCTCTCTTTATGTCAATGATCACATCCTTGTAGGATGGTGAGATCCTGGTGGTGAATCCATAATACAGTTTGCAGAGGATCTTGATGTACTGAGTTTGAACGCCCTGTTTGGCTAGGGCTTCAATGACCACTTCAGTCTCAACAAAATCGAAGGCCTTCTTTAAATTGATGAACGTTAGACATAGCTGCATTTTGAACTCTTGCGATACTTCAATGAGCTTGGTCACTGTGTGGACATGGTCGATTGTGCTGAATGCTTTCGGAACCCATCTTGCTCTCATGTTTGTCCTTTGTCTAGTGTTCTGCCTATTCTGTTCAGGATGACTCAAGTGAACAACTTGTAGTTGACAGACAGCAGGCAGATTGGGCGATAGTTGCCGATGTCCTGGATGTCTTCCTTCTTGTACAACAGAACGGTCCTGCTGATTTTCTATTGGGATGGAAACTTGCATATGCACAGGTACCATGTGAAGAGCCAAGACAGTGTACTGATGAGTACTGGAGGTAGATATTTCAGGTGTTTGGGTCTGACCTTGTCTGGACTGGGTGCTGTACACATCTTTACTGATGAAAAGGCATGTCAGATTTCGGAAGGGTAGACGTTGGGAATGACATATCCATCCTGCAGGATTTGGTATGTGGGTAAGTGAACGTGACTGTCGAAGAGATCTGAGTAGAAGTCATGAATAATCCTCTCCATTGCCCTTCTGGAAGATGTGATAGATCCATCAGGATGTCGGAGGGCAGTCATCTTGGTCTTGTAGTTTGCAAAGAACAGGTGAGCGTTGCAAATACTTTCCCTGGCTTCTGCTGCATCGGCCAACACTGCTGCTCTTCTCTCTTTGAGGTCTACCTTTATAGCTTCTCAGCACAGCTTTGCAAGTATAGACGTTAGCTTGTGATTTCCTGTGACTTGTGCCAAACCATGTTGGTGAATGAGCTTGAGAGTTTCTGGAGACAGGTGCCTGTTTGTGGCTTTCCCACTCCTGGCATTCCTTGTGTAGTCATGGAGGTGCTGAAAAATGGCAATATTCTTGGAATTAATAATATAATAAAAAAGAAAAAAACTCCAAATGATATTTCCATAATTTACTTAATAACATAGATACCAAAGAATGAGTACAATTTAAATATTTTTATCTACAGTGAAAGCTCACACAGAAGTAGTTTCTCTTCAAGGAAAAACCATAAACATTGTAGGAGTTTATCTTTCATCCAATCTAATTAAGTGCTTTGGATACAAAAAAGCTATTTTTTTTAAAAAGAGTTGTCTTTGGTTACTGCATTTAATATATTGCTTCCATAGTCACAGGTGGGGGTAGAGGGAGAGGCCAGTTAGGATAGGGAAGGGACTGCTTTGACAGTGACAGTTGGAAATAATCACTCTGGGCAAAAATTGAGTGCTTAAAGTAGATAAAGAAATATACATATTAACCTTATAGTACCTGTACCACAGGAAAAAGGGAAGGGGAGTGGAAGGAGGAAAACTGAGGACCTTGGTTTGAACGCCCTGTTTGGCTAGGGACGCCCTGTTTGGGAAATGTGCACTGGTGAAGAGACTGGTAATGGAACATTGTATGACTGAAACCCAATCATGGACAACTTTCTAACTGTGTATCTCACAGAGAAGAAGAGAAGAAGGAGGAAGAGAAGGAGGAGGAGGAGGAAGAGGAAGAAGAAAGAGAGAGAGAAAGAAAGAACGAAAGGAAGGAAGGAAGGGAGAGAGAGAAAGAAAGAAAGAAAGAAAGAAAGAAAGAAAGAAAGAAAGAAAGAAAGAAAGAAAGAAAGAGAGAAAGAAAGAAAGGAAGAAAGAAAGAAATAAGGAAAGAAAGAAAAAAAGAGAAAGAAAGGAAGAAAGAAAGAAAGAAAGAAAGAAAGAAAGAAAGGAAGAAAGAAAGAAATAAGGAAAGAAAGAAAAAAAGAGAAAGAAAGGAAGAAAGAAAGAAAGAAAGAAAGAAAGAAAGAAAGAAAGAAAGAAAGAAAGAAAGGAAGGAAGAAAGAAAGAAATAAGGAAAGAAAGAAAGAAGGAAAGAAGGAAAGAAAGAAAGAAAGAAAGAAAGAAAGAAAGAAGAAAGAAAGAAAGAAAGAAAGAAAGCTCCATTCTTTTAATGATAAATGGTAGAATTTGGCCATCTAATAAATAATCACTATTCCAGGTGCACAGTGGGTATGGTGTTGATAGCCTTGTGTTCACTTTTTTTTAGAGCAGAAATTTGTTTGGATGCTTACAATGAAGAAAGCTTGGAGATGTGGGTCAGATGGGATTTTGTTCTGTTCATCCAAGTTCTGTGTGAACCCAGAAATCAAACACTACTTTATGAAGATCAGTTTTTTTCCTGTTAGCCCATCCAGCTCCTCAGTTTAAATTATATGCCTTATTGACAAAACAGTTTCTTTCATACTTAAGATGATAAATATTAAAATTAAAAAACAAAGTCAGAGCTAGCTGAGACCAGCAAATCCTCAGAGTTGGAAGGAACCATAAGGGAGAGCTTCTCCAGTCCTCAGCTGTGGCACAGTCAATGCCCATTGTTCTTTCACTTTCAGCCTCTCCTGCTAATGATGGCAAGGAGCAGAGTTCAACTACCAATTGCTTGATGCATGCCAGACAAAAGAGCATGATTAACATGCTTCGAAGGCTAAACCAGACAATCTTGAGAGATTGTCTTTTCTCTCTGTGTCTACTCTGTGTCTACTATTTATAAAGATAATTCTTCAGCAGAATTATCCTTAAGCCATGCCAGATGAATGCAATCAAACTCTAATTTTTTAATATCTTCCATAGAAAAAAATAGCTGAAAACATATCTAAAGAAACAATGGTATTTGGGGAAAATTCCCTGGGCCTACCATAAATTCTTCACATTGTAGTTTAAGTTAAATTAGTTGGGAATAAAAAAAGGGAGTTTGCAAATACAAGGGCAAAGAGAGGAGAAAGTGGCTGACAACTTCAAGTATCTTAACTGAGAAGCAGTTAACATAAATGCCATGAAATGCCTGTGGCATTACATGTCACTATCAGCACTGTACAAAATGGTGCAAACCATAAATCCTTTTATAGGAAGAGCAGCTAGTAAGGACATATAAAGAAAGGGCATACACTTTGTATGAGAAAAAAAAGAGAGCGTTGGTCCCATAACTGGAAGCCTAACATAGGAACATTTTTTATTGTATTATTCCATCTGGTTCTCCATGGCTCTCCCATGATCGTTTGGGCTCTACACATGTCTGTTCTGTCTTTAGACTGGTAGTAAATTGCATGTAGTAGTTCTGGAGACATATAATATCCTTGGATACTATCATCAGGAAAGAAACAGCTTCAGAAAGTTCACTCCAAAGACTATGGAGTGAAGATTCCACCATCTCTTTTTCCAGGCTTATTTGCAAAAATTTCCACTTTGTCATATCAATGACAAAATCAATGGAGTTACCTTACAGCCAGACTGCTCTGCAGAAGGTCTATGACAGTGGAGTTGAATGGGACCAGGGGGACATTCATAATAGACAAACACCAGTATTCACCTACTCTGTTTCTTTCTGATGGATTTGGCTGAGAGTATCATGTGTCATTAATACTGTCATGTTTTATTAACTTCTGGCAACTATCATGATGGAGATGTTATGTAAACGCTACCAAATGAACACATCTATATTCAAATACTCAGAAAAGTGTCAAACATAAACTATTTTTGTCCTAGAGTTTTTCTTAAAAACAAAATTCAAACATTCTCTGATTTCCTGAAATTGAAAAGGAAGGCATTTGTAAGAGCATCCTACTGAACAGAAGATGGTACACTAATATACTGTGATTAGGACTCAGATGACATAGATTGTATAATAGACCAGATGTCAACCATTTGAATAACATTTAGCAGTAAACAGACATAAGTGTCATTTTTTTAAAAAAATGAACAGTTTGTGTCTTAAATGAGCTTCTGAATTCCACACAGTGAAGGCTTCCAGAATTTGAATCTGCATTAATAGATTTACTATTATTTTTCTGAAAGATGGGGACAGGAGTAGACTGTTATTTATTTTAGATATCATGATTATTGGAACTTAGAAAAACTGTGTGCTATGGAAATATGGAATGTACTCAATATATATGGAGAATAATGGGAATATCATTAGCTACTTTGATGGGGGGTGGGGTGGGAGGGGGGTGTATTGGCGTTCTTGGTGGTGGAACGGGTGCAACTGGTGAAGGGATGGTGGTTTAATCAGTATTTGACTGTGACTTAAACCTGAAAGCTTTGTATTTTTTTTCTTTTTTTTCACGGTGGTTCAATAAAATATTTCTTTAAAAAAAAAAAAAAAGAAAAACTGTGTGCAACAGAAACTCAACAGAAAGTATGAGGAACTCAAAAATAGGACTTTCTTCCTGTTGAAACTTTTCTTCTACTTTCCCCTCCAACTACTGAGAACAATAAAAATGTTATAAATTTCCTGAGAGTGGGAGAAAACAAAGTATTAACAAATGCTTTGCAAGCAGGCTTTTGGACCCCAGTGTGCAAGATGCGTCCCAATGACAGTGAATTTTAGAGTTCAAGTTTATTGATTGCTCAGTGATACCTTAAAGTTTCTTGCAGAACTCCTGGTCAAGGAAACAGCCTACCGGGTGGGCCTCTGAGGAACACTCAACAGTACTTCCGCATTATGGCTGTCTCCTCAGCCTGGCTCAAAAGAAAACAAGTTAAGACTGGCCTCCACTCACGTGACTCCACACCCCAGAGGCTGTTTACCAAGGGGAGGTGAGCCTGTATTGTGCCTGCCAGTCTAATAAAGAGTTTGCAAACTTGTTGGGCCGGCACAATGTATATGGTAGGTTGTTTTTTTTTTCCTTTAGGTACTATTTAAATTTGAATAACCTTAGGTGAGGCCTGCCCTTTTGTTCACTGTAAGATTTAATACCTACATCTTGACTCATGCATTCAATTGACCTGCTTGGTTCTTGTAGGGATTGACCTCCTCACCCCTGACCAAACCACAGGAGGAAATAGCCTTGAAGGCTGAGCTTATTGAAGTGAAGGAAAATGCAGAGGAACACAGGGGCCTTTTCACCATCTAGGGTGACTGTGATCACCGCTTCCAGAACCAGGTTGAAACACAGTTAAAAGGACCCTCTACACACGGAAGTCAATATGAAACTGTGACTTTGGGTTCGATGGATTAAAGGGATTTCCTGGAATTACCCTAAGCATGTGTTTTATATTAATTGTCCCTATCAGAAGGTCTGATTTCGAAGAAAAGAATGTATTCTCACATACACACAGCAATAGAGCACCCAGGGCTTCTCCTAGCCCCAGTCTTTGTCACAAGTTATTTCATGGCTTCATTTTCTTTCCCTTTTTTGCCCTGTTAGGTTGTCCTCATGATTTGACTCTCTCTGTTTTTCTATACTAATTTTTACTATATTTTATGTGGATTTGATATCTTTGTAAACCCACATCCACATAAACAATGTTTGTTGGATAGCTATTGTGTAGCTGATCCAAGATGGACCAACCACTGCCTGGAAAGACTAAACTAATTTTGGATAAGGCCATTACAAGACAAGAACTTTTGTTTTATGTTCATGCTATTGGACTTGTTTAGGGCATTTGTGAGGCTAGAAATTACTTTTTGCCTCCCAGCTGAGCTCCAGAGCTGGAAGGGACCAACTGCTAATTCTGGGGCAACCAGATTGTGGTTCAATGCAAGGTCCTGAGGACACTGTGCTCTGTTGTCCCTCAGGTACCAGGGATACCTGAGTCACCTGGACAGTACTGGGGGCCTCCAGGGCTATACCTGGTGGTACTTAGGACTGCACTTCATATATATCAGGGATCTTGTGGTGCCAGGAATAATCCAACCCAGGCTGGGCTGATGCCTGACCACCGTGCTGTCATAAAATAAAACAAGTAAATAAAATGAAATTTATTTTTAAATAAATTTTGTTTCTTGTTGTTTTTAAGCTACATTCAGTTGCGCTCAGGGATCACTCCTGGCTCTGCACTCAGAAATCACTCCTGGCAGTGCTCGGATGCTGGGGATCAAATCCTGGTTGGTCGCATAGAAGGAAAGTGCCCTACTCTACTATTCCTTTGGCCCCCAAAACTCATTAAAAAAATTATTAGCTATTCTAGTTCATAGAATATGAACTAGCTATTCTCCCCCTTCTTATTTATATATTTTTACATTTTAATTTTTTATTGGTTATCATCATTTTACAGAATTATGGAATTTCAAGTGTTTACTGCCCCCTTTTCTATGAGTGTCATTGTTACATTCTCCTACTGCCACACTTCTAATGCCACCAGCCCTCCTCCTCCCCTTTTCTCTGGCAATCATCACCATTTTTATGAGTTTAAGAGTTAATTTTGTCTTGTTTTTTAAAATCAGTGTGTTTGCTCATGGACATTGAACTTAACTACAGTCCCGTGCAGCCCGGGAAGGAAAGGGTTTTTGTTCTAATCCTTTTCCCTCTTGGCAGCATGGCAACCACCACCATTTAGTGCCAATTGGACAGAGAGGTAGGAGCTTGCAATGATGGGACGCATGGGGAATCTCTTGATGGGGCAGGGCGGGGACAGAACCGGCCCAGCTTCCTGCCGTAATGAGACCCCATCAGCCTCCCACAAACAGCTCCCTCATTCCTGAACAGCCATGATCCCAGAGACACACAAACCAATCTCGGAATGCAGAGGCTGTTGGCAGAAATACCTCTGCACTTAATACCAGAATCCCAAAACTAGGCAGCCAATTTCACGACCGTGCAACATCATATGCTCATTGTTATCAACAATAGAAAACATACAATCTAATGATGCCATTCTAACAGGTCTGACTCTTGGGGGGATAACTCCAAATAATGATAGTGAGTTTTCGGTCAAAAATGGAATGTTATCATAGCAATGAGAGAGTTAATTGAAAATAATCTGCCACACAGGCAGAGGGGGAGAAGGAGGGAGGGTCTCTGGGGTTCTTGATGGTGGATCATGTGCACTGGTGAAGGGATGGGTGTTTGATCATTGTATGACTGAGACTTGAAAAAAATGATAAAAAATAAATAAAATACAAAAAAATCAAAAATCAAAAATCAGTGTGTTTGTTTTAGCTATTTACATTCCACATGTGTGTTAAATCATCCACTATTGTATTTCACTTACTAATACATTTTACTTAGGTTCATCACCTCAAATTTCATCCATATTTTTTCATCAAAGAACACAAGTTCACCTTCATAATGGCAGAGTAATACTCCACTGCATAACAGGCCAGAAATATTTTATCCAATCATCTATCTATGAACATTTAGGCTTATTTCATGTGTGGATTTTGTAAATTATGCTGCTATATACATAGGAGCATTCATATCCTTTCAAATAAGGGTTTTTATTGAGAATAAAATAATTTAAGTTATGTAAAAAATCCTAATGATATATATGAAATGATAGCAATTTATGAAATGATAGCAATATGTATGAAATGATAGCAATGATAGAAGAGGATAAGTAACTTGTTTTACATCAGACATTTCTCTAGAAATGACATCCTAGAGTGACATACATAACTATTTCTAAAAATTGGAGGGTGAGGCACATAGCTTAATTGAGGGGCACTTACCTTACACACATGAGGTCTTAGGTTATGTCTCCAACCCTGCAAAATTGTTTTGAAATCATTATAGATTCACAAGCAATTGATAAAATTTCCTTTGTCACTTAGTTTCTCACAGTGATTGCATTGTATATTATTATAGAATGGTATCAAAATTAGGAAATGACACAAGCAAATACATGTATGTATTGTTTTATGTCACTAATAACACTGTGTAGGTCTGTGTAAGCACCGCTGTCATCCAGATCCAAGGGTACTGTAACACCACAAAGATTTTCCCCTTGCTACCTGGTTTCTGGCAACTTGTTCCCCGCCATCACTAATCTGTGACAACCACTAACCTATTTCTATAAATTTGTCAGTTTGAGGTACTCCTACCATATCCTAAACAGGTTGTATAGGATGTGCTTCTTTTTATTACTGATGTGCTTCTTTTTATTACTGGATTTTTGCACTCTGAGTTTCATCCAAGTTGTATTAGTAGTGCCTTCCTTTGAATTGCTGAATATTACATCGTGGCATAAATGTACCTCAGTCTGTTGGCTATTTCAGTTCAAGTAGCACTGTAGCACTGTTGTCCCATTGTTCATTGATTTGCTCAAGTGGGCACCAGTAACATCTCCATCGTGAGACTTGTTGTTACTATTTTTGGGATATCGAATGCGCCATGGGTAGCTTGCCAGGCTCTGCCGTGTGGGTGAGATACTCTGGGTAGCTTGCCAGGCTCTCTGAGAGAGATGGAGGTATTGAACCCGGGTCGGACACATGCAAGACATATGTCCTACCCTCTGTGTTATTGCTCCAGTCTGTTCAGTTCAAGTACTATGAGTAATTATGTTCAGACTTCCTGCTTATATCTTTTAATTACTCTTGGGTAAAGCCAGTTGCTAGGTCACATGGAAGTATATATTTACTTATTGTTATCATTGTTATTTTAAAAAAATCTACCTGTTTTTCCAAGAGGCTGTGCCATTTTCCATTCACAGCTTAAAAAAGATGTATTTTACTGAAAAAAAAAAAGTAAAGCACCAATTTCTGAGGAAAATAATTTTGGGGGGTGTATGTATGGGTTTGGACCATGCTCAGTGATGCTCAAGGATTGCTCCTGGCTCTGCTCTCAGGAATTAATCCTGGTGGTGCTCAAGGGTGTTGCATGAAGGGATCAATCAATCGGTTGGAGGCACAGAGATAAGACACTCCAGAGGAATTAGAGAGCTCGGAGGGCCAAGGCTCAATCTGGCTCGAGGCAAAGATCAACTGACAGAGGCCTCCTTTTATTCTATTTTTTTATCAGTCACATCCTAATGACTTCATCACAGAGAAAGACTCACTAAAGAGAGTACAAATAGTTATAGGACAAGCATTCATCAAAAGAACATCAGGGTATACGTTGTCTTGTCAGAGCTATGTTGTCAAGGCTATGTTGTAATGATCAAATATGTCAGAGGAAGATATGGAGCTGGACATGTAGGCTCTACAGATCATGTTCCCCATAATCTTGTGGTTGGTTGCACATAGGGCAAGGAGAAGGCTCATACTGATACTTGAAGGTCAATCCAGATAGAGGATGTGTAAGAGGGGGAACTGCTGCCTCGTACTGCCAAGACAATGTATGACCAGGTGGGTGTATGAGAGCAGGTTGTACCTCTCCAGATCATTCGGACTCATAAGCTTTAGCTTGCCCACTTAGTGTGAAAGAGGGGCCTCGGTTCTGCTTCCTGCTTGTAGGGCAGCATCCAGAGGTTCGTCCTAATGTCCTGGCTTAGCACCACCATAACGTGAGATACCGGGAATCCAGCCTGTGTTGACTAAGTGCAAGGCAAACTTCCGACCCGCTGTGCTTTCCTTTGGCCCCCGGAAAAGGAATACTTGCCTAAGGCTCTTCAAATGAGAAAAGATGATTTGTGAATGAAATAGGTTTCCGACCCCTCTGTCTTGACCAGGTAAGGTACAATTTGCAACATAGACATCATAACTAAAGGGGAAACCTACAGTCCTGATCCATGGTTTGCTAGAGACCAGCACATCTAGACGCTGTACCAGGGAAGGGTGGTCAGAAGTGGGCACTCTGGGCCTTTACTTTTGGGGATCTCACTTGATCTGCAATGGATGAGTTTATTCTGGTTTCCCAGATGTGGCACTTTGCCATCCAGGGCACTCATCTTCTCGGACCTGGAATAAGATTTTAGTCGTGGGGAAACACCTCAGCCCAATCCAGTGATCTTCAGTGGTCATATGTGGTGGCACCACATTGAACCCCACCCCCTCCCCCCAGCACTGTAACCGAAATGTGCTTGAGCACTGTAACTGGAGGAGAGTGATCCCTAGCCAGCACCAGGGCCAGTGCTCGAGTGTGCAACCAGCGAAGTGACCTGCAGTGAGCCTGGGAACCCCGGTCACTGCAACAACAGTCACTGCGGACAAGGGACTGGGGAAAGAAGCCTGTTGCAGGAAGGCAGGAAGTGACTAAGAGCAGAGAGCTCTGGGCAGAGAGTATGGGAGGGAGAGAGATGGACTGGATGTATCTGAGGATCAAAGAAGGTCAGAACTTGCAACATTTAGCAGCAAGGGGGGAAGACAGGAGATGAAGACGGAGAGTTGGGACTTCCGAGAGCCTGGGAAGACGTCGGGAGTTTCTATGAGAGAAGACGGGAAGGTTCTGCCTGTTGGAGTGATGCGTTTCGAAGTATTTATGCTGCTGTTTCAAAACTGTGGTGGGGGCAAGTGGAGGTGGCAAGGGAACTCGCCGAGGGACATCCAGGAGAAGGGCGGTTGCAGGCTGGTCAAGGGTTTTAGCAGCCGAGATGCTGAGCTGAGGAGGGATTTGATACAAGGTTGATATCAAACTGATCAGATAGACACAGCTGGGAAGAATATGGGAAGTGAGAGGAAGGGAGGAGATCAGGGATGACTCCTAGGCCCTCGTCTGCGTCTTTGTTAAGAAACCCGGGACTTTCTCCTCTGCTCCACTGTGCTTTCGAACAGAGCCACTCATCCTGTTACAGGACACTTGCTCACCGAGGTGTGTGTGTGTTCTATTCAAGGAGTGCCTAGGCAGGGCTTGGATTTGCTCAAAGTCGAGGCAGCCCTTTCTGGAGCCTACTAGGTTTTATCCTTTCTGTGCACGCCTGTGGAATCCTTCAGTAACTTTTGCCCCATTGATCTTTCTCTTGTTTCCATTTCTGCCCTCACTCCCTGGCGGCCCTTCAGCTGCTTCCTCGCATCTCAAACAGACCAGCAAATGCAGCACGGCCTCTGGTGAGTTCAGCAGACTTGGCCTGGACCCCGGAGGGTGGGTCCCGTCTGTGGCATCGGGGCCTCCTGTCTTGGCTAATTATCAAAGTGGTTTCTTGGCCGCGCGTGCAGATGGAATCACAAGGCTTGGGGGCTAGAGCAGAGCAGATGGTATTTCTATCTGCTTTGGTGAGGGTGTGCCAGGGAGCGGTTGGGGCACTGTGGCTCTAGGGGCTGCAGCCCCAACACTTGGGGGGGGGGGCTGGTTGGAAAAGTCAGGGAAACTGCAGTGCTTTGGCAACTACTTCAAGTGGGTCCTCTACCTTCTGTGAGCCCCGGGTCCCAAACCTGGAAGTATAGGGACCGCAATGACTACTTCTCAGAGTTAATGTGAGAACTTGCTCGGAGCAGGACAGAACCAAGGCAAGCTTGGCTTGGAGTCTAGAGCCAGGCACCCAAGTAGTTTTTTTTTTTTCCCCCATCTGGATTTGACATTGGAATCATTTTCTACATTTTCCCGGCCCAGTTCCTTATCCCCAAGAAAAGGATAATAACAGGACCGGCTCCAAATAGCCACTGTGAGGGTGAGATGAATTGTTTCAGATGAAGTACTGCCAATGGTGACTCATAATTTTCTCCAATGAGGGGCTTCTGGAAGCTTTCTTTTTTATTTGTTTTTCCCGGTTTTATTGAGAAAGAGCTGACACGCATGATGGAGGAGTATAAGGCATACAACCCGGTGGTTTGACATTGATGACATTGGGATGGGGTGAACACAATAAATTCGGTGAATAACCACTTATGTCCACACACACAAAAAGAGAAGAAAGAAGAACATGTGCCGCCTGTGATGGGTGTGTTTTTGACACAATACTTCTGAGGCAGCAGAAATGAAGAGCTTGTCCTTAGAGTTGGGCTCTCCTGGGGGCTGGGTGGGTGGGTGGGTGTGGATGGGAGTGGATAGGGGATCCTTGGGACACTAGTGGAAGAAAGTGGGTGCTCGGGTGGTGGGTATGGTGTTGGGACTGTGTATGCATGCATGAAACAGTCATTGGCAGTATCGCAACTCCTGCCACCTCAATAAAAATGGGCGGAGGGCAGGAGGTACATGGTAGCACTCCGGACTCAGTGCGGGGACTCCTACCTTACAGGCATGAGATGTGGATTTGAACCCTAACACTACCCCCCAAGTTCCTTAAAACCAAATGAAAAAACTCTGATCAAAACTGAAAAGCCAAAACAAACCAAATCAAAAGAAGCACTTGATTATTGTCTGTTCTAAAAACAAAATGTGGATACAAATGCATTTAAAAGTTATTTATGGGCCCCTCTGTTGCTGAACGCCCGTGATCCCAGAGGCCATCTAACTGCTTTTGGTTCGAGCAGCTCCTTGCAGAAATGCCTCCAGACTGTGAACTAAGCCACGGCCCCATGCCGCCCCAGGAGGGGAAAGGTTTTTCTCTCTCGGCTTTTCCTTTCCGTGGGGCGGCGTGGCAACCACCGTCTTATAAGGCCCACTAAACAGAGGTACGAGCTTGCAATGATGCAATTTTTGGCAGAAACTTCCATGGACTTAGTTACTAAAATACAGAAATCCAAAACATCATATCTCTTCATTCTCAGCAATGGAAAACAAATGATCAAATGCTGCCTGTTCAGCAGGTTCGAGTTTGGGGGGAAAACTACAGATAATAATAGTGAGTTTTACGTTGAAATATTGAATGTACTCAAAGTAAAAAGAAAGTAAAGTGAAAATTATCAGCTACATAGGTGGGGTGGGGAGGGGAGGTATACTGGGGTTCTTGGTGGTGGAACATGTGCACTGGTGAAGGGATGGGTGTTTGAGCATTGTATGATGGAGACTTAAGCCTGAAAGCTTTGTAACTTTTCACATGGTGATTCAAGAAAATTTTTTTTTAAGAGTTATTTATTAGGAGCAGGGATGTAGCTCAGTGGTAGAACCCCATCCCTCTCCCCCATACCCCCCCCCCAACATGTGTCACGGTTCAAACTACAGGGCCAACAATGCTGTAAGCATGAGATCTGACCATCAGACCCAGAGCCAGGCTGTTTCACTGGAGCAACCCAGAAGGGGGTGGGTGAGTTCCCCTTTCCACTTCAAGGACAGCCCTGGCGTCCAGAAACCTCCAGAACTCAACCACCGCCATGCTCATGGGCACTCTCCACTCACTTGATAAACCTATTTGCAGGACTACGTGGCTGCTAATAGTCCAAGATTAGGGCACCACATTTGATGGAATTTAAAGTAGAAAAAGACCAATCTTAGAGGGAAATATATTTTTACACACACACACACACACACACACACACACACACACATAAAAGCATACAAGGCTCAACCTTTAACAACACATTAGTAATCTCTTATAGGAGGTCTTAATGGTCCCTCATTGTAATACAACAATCTTCACACAATTTCCTCTAAGGAAATTTCTTTGAATCATTTTCAGCGGTTTATTCATAAATAATCACTGCCATTGTTGTCCCATTGCTCATCGATTTGCTCAAGAGGACACCAGTAATGTCTCCATTGTGAGACTTGTTGTTACTGTTTTTGGCATATAGAATACGCCATGGGTAGCTTGCCAGGCTCTGCCATGCAGGCAAGATACTCTTGGTAGCTTGGCGGGATCTCTGAGAGGGGCAGAGGAATCAAACCTGGGTTGGCCGCGTGCAAGGCAAATACCCTACCCACTGTGCTATCACTCCAGCCCAACAAACAGTACAAGCAATACAAAATATAAATTATTTCAGTTCTGCATTGGGATGGGGGTTGGGGTTCAGGATGAAAACATCTGAAATATGGTGGTGGGTAGGTGTAATGGTGGTGGGATTGGTGTTTGAATATTAAATGTAATCAAATATTGTGTACTACTTTATACAATTTTTTTTAAAAAAAGAATGTGTCTGTTAAGGAGTCAGGGTGGGGGCTGGGAGGGAACCCGGGGACATTGGTGGAGGGAAGTCAATGCTTGTGGTGTTGGAATGTTGTATGCCTGAAACCCAACAATAAATTGACTTTGTAAATCACAGTGCTTTAATATTTAATGAACTATAAACCAAAGGAAGTCCCCATCCTCATCGAACAAGGAAGCAAATAAGCAATCAAACAAAAAACTCTCACAATCCATATAAATCACTCATTAAAAAAATAAAAAAAATACTGCATCTTCTGTTAACCGTGATGACTGTTTCCCCTGCAGTAATCAGTTTCAGCACGCAAGTCTCTGGCTCCAAGTGAGAGGCTCACATTCTCAGGAGCCTTTAGGAATGAGATCGGGGACCCAGAACAGGGAGGGAGGTGGCCTGGGGATGGGCCAGGGAGCTCGCAGTCGAAATTCCATTCCTTGTCAAGACAGTCACAGCTGCTGTGAGTGCCAGGAGCATCACGTGCAAGTTATTACAGACAAAACGGAAATCTGGAGTTTTCAGATCACACTACTGGGTATATGAAATGCGGGCAGTTAAGCCAGAGCCTTTAAAAAACACCTCGTTGGCGAAAGAAAGAAACCTGTGTTTCAGGAGGTGGGGTTGGCCATGGGCCACCGGTTTAAGAAATTTGGTCTCGATGACGGAAGATTGGTCTGTGACTTCCGGTGGGCCCAGGAAAGGTGCGTGGTCCTGAGAAGGTGACTGCAGTGCCAGAAACCCCAGAGGCTGACCCAGCCCTTCGTGGCGTGAGACTTCAGAAGCAGTGCCGGAGTAGGAGACCATTTGGATGGGAAGGTGAAGGAGGATGCTGGAAAGATGCAGCATGTCAGGGAGGTGGCTGTGCATACTCTGGAACCCGATGGTCACCGTGCCGTGGATGTCTGTGCTTTGAATATGCCGGTTATTGTACTTCCGGAACGGTGGACTTGCACAGAGGCCGCATTGTTCCAGTCCCACGGCTTCCTGCGGCTGGCGTGCACCTGCTCTCCACAGCGATGGCATCATCCAGAGTTGGGCAACTGTTTGTTTTGTTTCGGCTCCTGTTGACTCCACTTGGGCTAGGCATTTTGGAAGGAGCAGAAACGGGAAGACTGACCGGAGTCAGGTCAGGTAAGCCAGAGGACGTGACTGCACCATAGCTTCACTTTCAATGACCTGGGCTGTCTTCAAGCTCTTTGGTTATCATTTTTGTTATTCAACGTAAAAAAAAAAAAGTAGAAAGGCGTTCTGATATTTTTATATTTGCAAAGGATGTGTATCTTATACCTGTTCTAAAATACTATTATATCGGTAGGCAAAGGAAAATAAAAAGAATCACGGGAAAATGATAACTACTAATATTCAAAATGATCACCAAACACCTAATGTCACTTAAGTTATAAGGATGGCTCCAGGATTAGACTGGTTCTTATTAGGGGCATTTCTGTTCTGGGCGCCCCCCACCCCCCAACCACCACTATTTAATAGGGATTGTGACAGTTTCATTGGTTACAAACTGAGAGAAGCTTTTGCTGCTGGCATCTAGTGGATGGAGCCCTGGGATTGCTTCAAAAATATCCCACATGATGCAGAGCAATGGTACAGTGGGTAGGACACTTGCCTTGTGTGCGGATGATCTGGGTTTGATCCCTGGTACCCCACATGGTCCCTTGAGCCCCATTAGGAGTGGTTCCCTAGCACAGACTCAGGGGTTAGCCCTGAGTACCACTGGCTGTGACCTCCAAACAAAACAAACCAAACAATCAGACTAAAACACATTCCACAGTGGAGATGCCCAAGATGGCACTCATAACTAAATGTTATCAGCCTCCATTAACCATTTATGACATGGCTAAGAAACCTACAGTTCTTTGAATAAAATTTCTCAGTGAATATTAGCCTGAGAGGGTAACTTTAAAATTAGGAGAGTCTGTGCGCACACACACACACACACACACACACACACACACACACACACACACATACACACACCCTACCACCACCACTACCACCACCCCCTGCCAAAACCTTAATAAAATTAGGAGTCTGCAAATGAACTAGGCTGAAAGTGTGTATGTGTAGATCATAGTAAATTGCTTTTTTAAATAATCTCTTAGCTGAATTAATAAACCAGGATAATGTAGTTTATATAGAACATGCATGAATTTTATTATATATTATTTAGTATTTTATACACACAGGCACACATCTCTACATGCACACATATATGCTTGTGTGCACATCCATGAAGCAGATTACACCTCTTACAATATGCTATTTTTACTATACAGGACTTAGACGTCCTCCATAGAAGACCCCTCTGAATGGATTTGCTGTCACCTCCAACAGCATGTCTCAGCAAGGGGCCCAGTGGCTCAATATGGGGCCCCGTGTATTCCAAAGAGGCTACAGGTGAAAACTGATTGGGGTGTCGTGATCGGAGGTTAGAGGCTGACCAATGGGACAGGGGCCTACCGAAACGAAACAAGATGGGAAGGGGGCCACAGTAGGAAAAAAGTTGAGAAACAATGATCTAGATGGGCAATGATTAGAACCACTTGAACAGCAAAGTAGGCCCAAAGAAGGTTAAGTATTTTGCTAAAAGTAATTCAACTACTGGCAGCAGAGGCGGCAAGACACCTGTCTTAGGTGCCACTGACTCCAGATATAGGAGGTAAAAGATAGTATAGAAGAGAAAGGTGCTTGCCTTGCAGGACCCAACCCGGTTCAAATCCCTGGCATATGGTTTTCTGAGCGCCAGACATGATTGCTGAGCACAGAGCCATAAGTAAGTCCTGAGCACTCTTGGATGTAACCCCACCCTCTCCCACAATACCATTCAGTTAGTAGCGAGAAGCTAAATTGTAAATTTAGACTCTATGATGCCAGATTCTGTAACTGACACAGAATCTGTGTGATTTGAAGACAAGATTGAAATTTTTTTCTATATTCCATGAGTCTATTTTTGCCAGGGGGAATATTGATTCCTGTTTTTCTTGACTTTTCATTGCATTTTCCTTGTTAATGTTATGTTTTCTGCATACAGAAAAATATGCAGAGTTGAGGCAAGTTTAGGGCAAGACTTGAGACAAATTTATGGCAATCCTTCTAGCTTGAGAAGGTAGCAATAAATAATAGACTAAATTTTGTATTAGACAAAAAAATGGTTTGAATTTGAACAGAATAAGCTAGATAAGAGGTTTTAGGTAACTTACTTGCAGCCTCTAAGCCTTCGTTTCCTCATTTGTAAAGTTGATAATAATATATTCTTGAGTATTTTGTGAGGATTAAATGACATAATTCCCTTTTGCTGTACCTGGCATATAGAAAGTTCTTTGTAAAGTTGGTCCTCATTTTTTTTTCAAGGAGATTAATGATGGGAGTGGATTAGTGAGCTGTATCAGGGAAAAAAAGGCATTTTAAAACTGTGAGATTAAATTTTGGCTCTGTCACTGAGAAATAAGGTGATTCTTGGAGAATTCCTTGACTTTTGGGGAAACTTCATAAAGGTTCGGAAGATTATGTATCATATGACTTTACGATCTCTGGTTCTCTTTATCATTTACTAGGTGGCACGGTTCTTCTTATAAAAATAGTAATAGCCCACAGGAATATGACAGTCAAGTGCCTGCCTTGCAAGCATACGGTCATGAGTTCAAATCCACGACGTCCCATATGTGCCAAATGCAATCCTGGGAGCTCTGTGCTTTGTGATTCTTGATATTACAAGTAATTTTCTAGCCGCTCTATTTCTGAGTGTATGTAAATACCACAAAAACAATGTGACATGTGGGAAGCACCATAATTAATCAAGGATCGTGAGCTTTGAACCAACAAATGTGATTTCTTGCAAGCACTGACCATAACTCGTTTGCCTACACCTAGAGTGCAGGCTCTAGCAGGCACAAGTGCAAGCACCACAGTGAAAGAAGCACAAACTGGGGTGGGCATCAGGGCTGAGTATTTGAATACTGCAGCCCGATGTGCAATGCTCAGCGAGCACTGGAGCTACAAACATGCAGACACCACAGCCGATTGTGTGTGCAATGCACATTATCTCAACAACATCAACAAAGGAGGAAGGGCTTGGGTACAGGGAATAAAAAAAAAATACCAGATGACACAAATGTAGAAAACTATTCTTACTGTGTTGGTTCCAAGGAGCAGAATGACACAAGGTAGAAGGTATGGTTTTTATACAGAGAAGGGGCGTTCAGAGTTTATTTTTTCAAATGATACCCATCCGCATGACAGAGCCTGGCAAGCTACCCGTGGCGTATTTGATATGCCAGAAACAGTAACGACAAGTCTCACAATGGAGATGTTACTGGTGCCCGCTGGAGCAAATCGACAAGCAATGATGAACAACGGGAGGACAGTGCTACAGTGCTACCAAGATAGTTAGAGGTGGCTCAACATTTTCATGAGAGGAGTGAGGAAAAATAAAGACATAGTGTAAAAATGGGAGACTCGGGCAGTGTGTCATGAGAAAGCTAAAGTAGCAATGAAACAGTCTCTACAAGCAATTACTTCTCAATTCTGGGATTTCAAACTCTCCCAGCTCTTTTCCACAGCGCCAGCCAGTATCATCTTAAAATTAGGAATGATCGCCCTCTAGAGGTCAACCTGACAAGAGACTAAGTAAAATGGACGAGATTTCTGCAGATAGGATTCCCACTTACGGGGGCCTGAAGGGGGTGGGGGAAGGGGAGGTTTGAAAAAATTCTTTTTTCTTTTTGTCACACACAGTAGCGCCCAGGTGGGGGTGGGGGGGACAACTCCCATTGGTGCTTGGAGAATGGAACCTTGGCTTCTTCATGCAAAGCATGCACTCACCCCTGTCTTTTGAGCTATCTCCCTGGCATCCCAGCTTCCTAACTTGAAGATATATTTTAAGTTTTGAAGAGAGGAAGGAACTAGACCACAGGGGATTAATTAGAATAATTCAAGTAATTAGGTGATTCAGCATACCTTTTTTGTCCCTCCACCATAGTGATTAAAAAAAGGCAGCAATCTTCAATGGCAAATTAAAGCAGAGAGTTCAAGAAAGCAAACAAAATAAATAACGGTCAATCACTGACTGATGGACTATGTCTATTTATTTAGTCTCATCACTACCACGGGAGGGAGTGATTTCTTTAACTTTACATTCATAACGTGGTTTGTCAAGACTGGCCAGAATCTGTATGGAAATATCAGGTCCCCTAAATATTGTTTGTAGTCTCCTTGTATTGTCTGTTTCTGAATGTCCTACAGTAAATTAATAATGTGCTTGTACTAGAGGATGAGAGAGGTCTGGTTTCAACTGTAGTTACTTGACTAGAATGCAAGAGAAATCCCTTTGGAAATACTATGAAAGTGGCAATTAAGATGTATAGAGATAAATATTGGAGCAGGTTAGAGGTGGCATGCAATTTTAAACAGAAATTCTAATTCAAAATTCATTTCACATGGAAATGGCATTCACGGGATCAAAGAGATCATACAGCTGGTAAGGTGCTTGCTTTGTATGCGGCCAACCAAGGTCTTTATTCCTGGCATCCCATATGGTCCCCCAAACACTGCCAGGAATAATTCCTGAGTGCAGATCCAAGAGTAACCACATTGCTGAATGCGCCCCCAAACAAAAACAAACAAACAAAAAAACAAAAAAGAAATCGGCACTCCAAAAAAGATGTTTATTTGTTGCTAGGGACTAAACCCAGAGCTTCGCACATGCTTTAGTCGAGGGACATCACCATCAGAATAAGTTTATATCAGTTCTCTTTGTCACTAATGGTCGAAGTCTTTTCTTTTAATACATAAGTACATTATCATTGGGTTACACTAGCACGTGACAGGGACAAATGGAGATGTTACTGGCACCTGCTGGAGCAAATCGAAGATCAACGGGAAGACAAGTGATACAAGTGATACATAAGTACATATAGACAAAGTTGAAAATTTATTTCAGGGACCTGGGGGATAGTGGGGAAAGAATCTTTTGTTGTTGTTGTTGTTGTTGTTGTTGTTGTTGTTGTTGTTGTTGTTGAATCACAATGAGACAGTTACAAAGTTGTTCGTGATTGGGTTTCAGTCATATAACGTTCCAACACCCCTCTCTTCACCTGTGTACATTTCAGATCACCAGTGGGCCAGTTTCCCACCAGCCCTCTCCCTCCCAGACTGCCTCCATGGCAGGAGATTTACTTCTCTGTCTCTCTGTCTCTGTTCTTTCTCTGTCTCTATCTGTCCCTGTCTCTGTTTCTCCTTCTGACTCTCTGTCTCTGTCTGTATCTCTCTCATCTGTCTTGTCAGCAAGAGACCTGGACATCCCAGGCGTTGCCCGCAGGCTCAGAGTGTGGTCAGAAGCTCCGTGCCATCTCCTGCTCACGGGCGTGGGAAATCTGCCCCTTACCACGCCAAGGTTGGGATAATCCCCAGGGCAAGAACAGTCAGGCTTTAGAATTCAAGTGGGCAGCAAAAACACACTCAGGAAAGAAACAGAATGAAATAGCTTAGAGTTTTCTAGAAGTAGAGGGCACCGTGGGCAAAAATAGGAGAGGAAACTGTCACGACCTTCCTTTCAACTTGAAGGGTGCGTGCTGATTGGCTGTGGGAAATACCCTAGCGCCTGTTCCTAACGCACCCATTGAATGTTGATGTGCTGGCTAAACGTCCTAAATGGCTCTGGGAACTTAAACAATGGCTCACGGAAGAGCTGGGAGCAATATTGTATCCAGTAAACCGCCAGCTTGTGCGCTCAGGCGTGGCTCCTTTGGCGACCCTAGAGCTTGTGTTTTGTTCACCACATTCTCAGCGAGCTACCCCACCGGTGGTCACGGCTAGAGGATTACTTTGCTAGTGTTTGCGGCACACTGTAGTGGAACGCTGGACGTGACTCCCTGTTTTCCCAACGACATCACAGGGAAGGCAAAGGTGGATAAAAAGAAGATTTGTTTCAATACATTGATTCCTTGATATAGCATTTATGAAAGCTTGCATCACTAGACAGTCATTTTCAAAGCAATATAATTTATGTCTACTAATCACATGTATTCTAATTTTTTTATGCGTGAATTGCCATATTAAGTAATTAGTAAGGAATGAAGCTTTATAGTCAATATCACTTAGGGTTAGAAGAGCAAAGTCACTGTTCTTCGAACAGGCTTTATTTTTGAATGGCCTTTTAGTTGTTCATAGAAGTTGAGCTCAATGCTGAATGGATCTTAGCAGGATGCTTTTTCAAGAACCATAAATTTTAGGAGTCAAGCATAGAATCACTAAACAAGAGTAATAACATCAGTAATCAGTAAAATACAAGCCTGAGATCCTATAGGCAGGAAGTGAATTTGACTTAGAAGATATAGCACTTAAAACCCTGGAAAAAGAAGTAGATAACAAAGAGGAAAAGTAAGGTTTTGGCTGAACACTGAAATACTGTACTATTTACATTTAATTTAAATTTAACAAGGTGCCTGGAGAGTACCTTTTGTCTCAGAGATCTGACCTATGCATAGTTATAGAGAACTAATTATCAATTCAATGTAAATACATGTAGGCAAATACTTTTTAACATCACAATTTCAAAAGCCATACAGTATTATAAAGGAAAGTATTATTCAAAAAGGCCAGGGCTCTTTTGTTATTGTTATTAAAGAATGTTAATTATATTGTTAATTAACTTGCCATTTGTATACATTATTTCTTTCTTTTTATTTTGGTCATAAAATCACTTGTTAAACATTTGAAATCACACAAAATATGATGAGTTGTGTTCTGACGTAGTTACTTTTAGAAATAAAGGACCATAGTTATAGAAACCATATTTAATTCTTATGAAGAAACTGAGACACATTTGGGGATAAATTGAGTTTAATAGGCAAACACACAATACTTTTTTGTAGTATGTTGCACATAACATTTTCTTGAAGACTAACTCAATCTAGGTATCCTCTGTGAGAGTTATTGGCAATCAAACAATGATTTGAGAAAAGAGGGCACCATGTACATCCCTTAACTTAAAAATTATCTTTATTTTATTGCATACCCTTGGAAGAATGTAAGGTTCTGAGATCAATAACAACAAAGCACATTCTTTTGACCAGCTTTCATGATAGAGAGCAGCATTTATATCAGTTCAGAATGTTTTATATTGCAGGAACATTTATCTCACAGGGAAGGCTAGAATAGGACCTCAGGGTTTGAGACAGTTTGAATTCCCTGCTGCTGTCATTAAACCCACCCTGTCCACTGTGTTTCTCTTGAGGTTTGAATAATAGTGAAACTTGCATGGAAGTTAATTTTCATGTGTATATTAGTTAAGAAGACACAGAATAACCTGACAGTTTTGAGCTTGAAAAGCACACATTCTGCTCTGAGGGTCTGAGGACTGTCACTGTCGTCCCATTGCTCATCAGTTTGCTCAAGTGGGCAGCAGTAACGTCTCCATTGTGAGCCTTGTTGTTACTGATTTTGGCATATTGAATATGCCACGGGTAGCTTGCCAGGCTCTGCCGTGCAGGCGAGATACTCTTGGTAGCTTGCCAGGCTCTCCAAGAGGGGCAGAGGAATCTAACCCAGGTTGGCCGCGTGCAAGGCAAACGCCCTACCCGCTGTGCTATGGCTCCAGCCCTGAGGAATAAAATCCCCTCAATAATAGATTTATCAATTCAGCACCTGTTCAACTTCGAACAGCTCCTTCAGAGCTGCAGTAGAATTATAAAATGCTAATCACTTTGGATTGCACCAAAAAGCCAAATATAAACCTAGTGACATTTCACTCTAGCCAACAACACAAAATAATATGTTTATATTATATAGTTTTATGTTATGTATTAAATAAAATGTATTTTAGATGAAACAAAGAAATGAGAGAACACTTAAAATTTTTGCCAGCAAGAGACTCAAATTGCAGTTACCAAACTTAAAAATAAACCTGTTAGGGAGACAGGCTGGTAGGCAGGAGGGAATCTGGGGACACTGGTCGAGGGAAGCTGATGCTAATGGGTTTGGTGTTGGAAAGTTTTTTAGCACTGTCGTCCTGTTGTTCATCGATTTGCTTGAGCGGGCACCAGTAATGTCTCTATTGTGAGACTTGTTATTGTTTTTGGCATATCGAATACGCCACGTGGAGCTTGCCAGGCTCTGCTGTGAGGGGGGGATATCTCGGTAGCTTGCATAGCTCTCTCCGAGAGGGATGGAAGAATCGGACCCAAGTTGGCTGTGTGCAAGGCAAATGCCCTACCCACTGTTCTATTGCTACAGCCCACTAAAATAAATAAATATCTCCTGAAAGTGGAAGTGCTTATTCATGTTTGCTTAAGGGTGGTAAGTGAGGGGAGGAAATTAAGATGGAACAGTTTAAGGGACTAAACAAATCAACACATTGGGAAAACTGACTTTGTCAGGGAAGTGAGCAGAGCTGCAATAAGTAGTGACATTAAGAGTACTGACTTTTCAAAAAAAAATTAAAGCATATTTAGTATACAAAAACAAACTGAAGAATGCCAACCAACTGACCGGAAGTTGAATGCTGTCACAGCTAGTTTGTCTTTTAATATTCCTCCAATACTGACCTAAAACACTGTGAGCATGTCTGCAAGAGATAAATTGAAAAAGGAAAGTGACATTCATATTTGGAGGACTAGCATAATTATTATAAAAAATAATAATTTCTTTTTTTCTAGAAGAGAATCCCCTTAAATTCCATTGTAATTGGGTCATGGAGACAGTACAAAGGGCCTTATTTGTGTGAAGCCCTGAGTTAGGAATCCTTCCACCCCTCTTTGCCACCCAACACCATTAGCCTGACAACATAGAATTGCTGGGCATAAGTATTAAACCATCTGGACACATTGGCTGAGTGTTGCTGGAAGTAGCCCTCAGGATCTCCTAGTATTGCTTCGGAAGCCCCAACCTACTTCATACATTTTAGAACAGTTGATCAATTTACTCTGAGATGCTTATTTCCAAAGAGTTGATTCCTATAAGCAGTGTGAGGTTCACATCTTTGCATCAGCTTCTTTGAATAGCAACGTTCAATCATTTGGCAAAAGAATGATGAGTGGTACCTGAGACTAATTTGATAGCTTCTCTGCAGCCCTACAAACATCTCTTCTCTCTTCATTTTCAAGAACCGTAATCAATGTCCACTTGCCTCCTTTCACTCAAGCAAGATATGCTTAGAGAAAAGCTTTTCAAAAGAAGGTATGTGAATTGCTTTGTGTTTTCTCTTCTTCTTCCAACCCCCACAGTCTGTGCAGGGCTCCTCCTGCAGTAGAGTAACCGAAAATTGACTCTTCACTGAAGTGGGGAGAATGTGTGCTTGGGCAAGTAAGAGGAAACAGGTCAGTAACATGCTTGGAGACGTTGCCAGAAATTTGTATTTTTTTCTATCATCTTTCACATTTTTGGAGTGCTGCAGGTCGGTAGTAAAATTATTGGTAAGTTTCGTAAAGTAGGATTTAAAAAGGTAAAATCTCTTTGCATGGTATTTGAGTGGTAGGAGTATACATTGGTGTCAGAAAAGTGTTTTTCTCAATTAAGGATACAGCTATGCTTTTGGAGTTTTATGTATTGAGAATGGAGAAATAAATGAGCTAACTTGGAAAATAAAATTTCTGTGAAGGTGGACGACTTAAGTATTGTTAAATTGATGGTATCAAGATAATGTATGACCTGAATTTTGCTTATAAATGGATAGATGTGGAGAGTATCATCCTGAGTGAAATGAGTCAGAGGAGAAGGACAGACACAGAATGACTGCACTTTTTAAAAGCGATATATAAAAGGAAAAAAAAGCCACAGTATGAGACTAATAGTCAAAAACAGTGTAAACAAGGGCCAGGAGAACTGGTCCATTGTTGCAAGTTTTCCGTAAGTAGAGGGGGGCAGTTAGGATAGAGAAGGGACCACTATGACAAAGATAGTTGGAAATGACCACTCTGGACAAGAATTGAGTGTTGAAAGTCACTGTCACTGTCATTGTCATCCCATTGCTCATCAATTTACTCAAGCGGGCACCAGTAACGTCTCCACTGTGAGACTCATTGTTACTGTTTTTGGCATGTCAAATATGTAATGGGGAGCTTGCCAGGCTCTGCCGTGTGGGCGAGATACTCTTGGTAGCTAGCCGGGCTCTCTGAGAGGGGCAGAGGAATCGAACCTGGGTCTGCTGCGTGCAAGGCAAACGCCCTACTTGCTGTGCTATGATAACCTGTTAGTACCTGTATTGTAAATCATAATGCCAAGGAGGAGGAGGAGAGAGAGAGAGAGAGAAAGAGAGAGAGAGAGAGAGAGAGAGAGAGAGAGAGAGAGAGAGAGAGAGAGAAAGTGGTGGCGGGAGGGAAACAGGACATTGGTGGTGGGAAGTTTACACTGATGAAGGGACCATTATTGGAATATTATAGGACTCAAACCCAATCATGAACAACTTTGTAACTCTTTATCTCACAGTGATTTAATAAAAACAAATAAATAAAGATATGTATGACCAAATGTAGCACGACAATTGATGTAAAAAATAAAACATTAATGTTTCCAGAAGATGTTCCTGTGTATAAAGATACAAATATGCATATTTTGTGTATTTTACCTTCAGCCCATTGTCAAACATGGCTAGAGGTTTAAAATACACTCATATTTTAGATCATGGTGCATGCAAAATGTATTGTGGTTATCTAAAGTACATGCATTTATTTGCACTTCTACAAGGGAATCAAAAGTCAAAGTAAAACAGAGTGTACATATAGTCTTTGTTCATAAGTTGGGTGTGAGGGGACAGAAGAAGAGTACAGCATGTAGAGCCTTGAATGTGGCTGACCCAGGTCCCATTGCCCACACCCTACCCCTGAATCCACCAGAAGTGATCCCAGAGCCCAGAGCCCAGAGCCCAGAGTAAGCCTCACAGCTGCATGTGACCCCAAAAACAAACAAAAAAAGGTGTGAACCTAGTCCCTAGAATCTGTGTTTAAAAGAGAGAACACCAAACTTTAAGAATCATATTCAACCCCTCGAGTCACCTTTAGTAGATTTCACAAAGGAAAAAGGAAAGCTGAGATTAAATTTTCTCTCTCTCTCTCTCTCTCTCTCTCTCTCTCTTCTCTCTCTCTCTCTCTCTCTCTCTCTCTCTCTCTCTCTCTCTGTTTTAGGGGTCATACCTGTAACACTCAGGGCTTACTCCAGGCTTTGCACTCAAGAATTTCTCCTGGTGGTGCTTAGGGGCCATGTGGGATGTGGGGGATTGAACCTTAGTTGGCTTCATGCAAGAAAAAAACCCACTGTCTTCTTCAGCCCTTACTTTCTCTTAGGTCTATGAGTAAGGGAGGGGAGGACGAAATCACTAAAAAGCAATTCATGCTCCATTTTCTTTGTCTAGCTGATATTAACTAGATATAATTCTTCAAACTATATAAATATAATTCTTCAAACTTAAATATAAGTTTGAAGAAATTTGGGACTATCTTTTGGAATTTTGTAGGAAGTCAGATCCTGAAGACCCCAACAAGAAATTTCCATAACTTGTTAGAAAACTAAGATATGATAGGAAATGGTTGGTGCTGCTTGGCCAGCCAAGAAATGACTTAGTTTAAGTGTTCAGACCCAAAGGTAGTAGAGGGTTAGTCTCTGAGCAATACCTCACTTTTTATGTATCCTCTTTGGTAAGAGTTGGGTTTTTAGCATATAATCGGTGAAGTAGGTAATTTGCTGAGAGATAATGAGAGTAGACACTTATTTTGAGAATTGCTCTTTCCCAAATCTACTTACTTTTTAATGGGGGAGCTTCTTTTCACAAAGAGTGCTGCATTATGGGAGGACAGGGGGGAATTTAATTACTATGTTAAACAATAAACTCTTTAAATTACTTTAATTTCTAAGGGATTCAACAATTCTATTAGTCGAGGTATAAATAAGGAAATAAAAACCTTGAAACAGTGGGAAAACCCCTGTACAATAGGCAAAAGATTAGAAGAGACTCAGTACCCTGGGGCTTAAGTAATACAATTAAAAAGAGCATTAAAAAATAAATTGTCTTATAAAACAGAAGAAAGTGCCTCAGCAGTTGCTTTTTCCAGAAGCTTTCAGACCCTGAGTGCATTACTGGGAGTTGCCTAATTGTCATATTTTCTTACATTTTATAAAACATAGAAAACACAGTGGAGCATGAGTGTTTTTAGTATACAAAAACGTTTTGAAAGAACCAATGCTTTGGATTAAATGATATTTATTTATATGTCACGATCTTGATGCAAAGAGACACCTCAGTGTGTGGGGGACAATGGGATGCAATAACGGTTTAGAATGAGCACTCAGAAATGTCTTTGTGGAAGCCCTCCCCCTCTGGACTGTATGTGTGTGGCTTTATTTGGTAATAGGGTCATTACAGATGCAACGGACACTGGAGGAGAGTGGACTTCTACTTCAATAGGACTGGAGGCATGAAGCCTAGCCTCAAAAGGAGGTCAACACTTTGATCTGGGACTGGCGGAATTGAAACAATAAGTTAGTGTTTAAGTTGCAGTGTGTAGGCCTTTGCTACCACAGCTCTAGGAACCAAGATACTTCGGGTGTGGCTCCTGATTCAAAGACGAAGATTCTGAGGTTCAAGAGAGATAAAAATCTGCTCAATCCAGCACAAGTGAGGGACACAGATGGGACTGGACCTAGATTATGCCAATGTTTTTAAATGCCTCCAGTGCTTTCTGAAAACAGACCCCAGGACATCGAGCCTAAGACTCTTGGGAAGCTCATTACCAGTGCACTTACTGTCTCACCCCACACCCCATGGCTGTGGAATGGGGAAACGGGGGGGGGGGGAGGCAAGTACTCTTCAAATTTATTTTATTGAGATTAGGGCCACTCAATCTCATGATTGTCCGTTGTATATGGAGTAGTTCCAGTACTCCAGTACTGAGGAATGTGGTGGAGCTTCTCAGTTAGATACTGAGAAAGTTTTTATCTGCATTAAAATTCAGCTTTTAATCTTTTTAAATAAAAGAAATGATAACACAGTGTTTCCAATTTTACCCTTCCATTCAAATTCTTTGCACGTGAAAGCTAGAGGTCAGAGAGACAGTACAGAGATGAAGACACTTGCCTGGACTGTAACAGACTCAGTTCAATTCCTGGCACTGCATATGGTTCTTTGAGCACCCACGGGAGAGTTACTCCTGAGCACAGAGCTAGGAGTAGCTCCTGAGCACCACCAGGTGTGTTCCCCCACTCCTTCCCTTCCCCCTACACACACACATACACACACAGGAAACAAAAGCTAAACAACTATATGAGGTTTAAGGGCAAGTTAATGTAAACTTTCCTTATTGAGGATGATGGAGGCTCTAAGGAGGAATTTGCGATTTAATGTAGATCCTACCCCACTTTTCTTAAAGGGGTCAATGCTAAGCTATTGGTGGATATTCTCTAGGAATGTATGCTTCCTTTTTAACCACCATCATCAACATTCTGCCTAGCTGTGAGGGGAGAGCTCCTGATAGTCATCTTTGTACAAACAAATCTTCTGAGTTTTTAAGCTCAACTTGAAACCGTAGAGGGTTATTTGTTTGATCATGATATTATCATTTATTCCTTCAGACATAGGATAATTAGTAATATTTACCCCCAAGTAGAAAAATCTGCCTTCATGTTGAATAAGGAAAAATAAGAATAGGCCAAAATATTATACTCCTGAGCTATAGCACAGCAGGTAGGGCGATTGCCTTGCACGCGGCCAACCTGGGTTTGATTCCTCCTTCCCTCTTGGAGAGCCCAGCAAGCTACCGAGAATATCCTACCCACATGGCAGAGCCTGGCAAGCTACCCGTGGCGTATTCGATATGCCAAAAACAGTAACAACAAATCTCACAATGGAGACGTTACTGGTGCCCGCTCGAGCAAATTGATAAACAACGGGAGGACAGTGATACAGTGCTACTAACTTGGGTCCACTAGGAAATATGGTTGTAGGGTCTGCTGACTATGGGATGCTGTTATATTATTATTTTTGTCCCGGTAGAAGAGACTCAGAATGCTTCTCAAGTTGGCAATCCCACTGGGGACTTCTTGGCAGTAAATTTCAGGGAGAGACAAAAAGACATAACACTTTTTCTCCTTCCCTCCCTCCCTCCTTCCCTCCCTCCTTCTCTTCCTTCCTTCCTTCCTTCCTTCCTTCCTTCCTTCCTTCCTTCCTTCCTTCCTTCCTTCCTTCCTTCCTTCCTTCCTTCCTTCCTCCACCCTCCCTCCCTACTGAGACCACTTGAGAAATTCGACGATCAATGGGATGATGATGATGATGATGATGATGATGATGATGATGATGATGATGAATAGTGCTGTAGTGAGCATAGGAAGTGTCTTTTATGATTATATTTTTTGTAAACCAAATTTCTTTTTGTTTGTTTTGGTCCACACTTGGCAGTGTTCAGAGATTACTCCTAACTCTGCACTCAGGAATTATTACTGGCAATGCTTGGGGGACCATATGGGATGCTGGGGATCAAACTTTGTTCATCTATGTGCAAGGCAAATGCCTTACCCATTTTACTATTCTCCAACCACTGTAGTCCCCATTTCAAAAACTGGGTTGCAACACCCTATAGTGCTACGTGACTGAATGTGTGAGTTGTTTTAAAATACCTTATTTATGATTTACTATCAGTAAATATTTAATCTTTATGCCCATTTTATGTACCTATAGACCTGGAGCCATGTAAAACTTTCTTGGGTTAAAAAATTCATGAATCTCTTCTTTGAGAAAATTTCTGTTATTTCTTTTCACCATTTTTTTGATGGGGTTGGACTTTTTTTCTTGTAAAGTTCAACCAGTGCCTTATATATCTTTGATATTAGCTCCTTATCAGAAGGGTTTAGGGTGAAAAATCTTTCCCGTTCTGTAGGCTGTCTTTGTATCTTGGTCACTGTTTCTTTTGAGATCCAGAAGCTTCTTAGTTTAATGTTGTCCCATTTGTTTATCTTTGCTTCCACTTGCTTGGTCAGTGGTGTTTCATCTTTGAAGATACCTTTAGCTTCAATATCGTGGAGGGTTTTGCCTTTGTTTTCTTCCATGTACCTTATGGATTAGGGTCTGATGTTGAAGTTGATCCATTTTGATCTAAGTTTTGTGCATGGCATTAGATAGAGGTCTGAGCTCATTTTTTTGCATGTAAAAGATATGAAAAATACTCTTCTTCACTAATTATCGGGGAAATGCAAATCGAAACAACAATGAAATGACCGCCGAGATGTGATCCCGGGGGCCGCACGCATGTGCAGCCTCTCTGCAGCTGCACAAGCGTGAATCCAGACCCAGCAAAACCTCTTTCGGCATGGGCAACTCCTCGCAGAATGTCTCCAGCCTGAGAACTAAGCCTCAGCCCAGTGCCTGCCCAGGAGGGGAAAGGTATTTCTCTCTCTCGCCTCTTTCTCTCCGGGGATGAAGGGCGCGGTGGCCACCATATTAAGACGACCACAGATTGGGTTTTCAAGCCTGCAATTATCTAATATCTGGAATAAATTTCCCTGGACTTCTTGTTAAAGTACAGAAATTCAAAACTGCGCGGCCGCGGGTTTTGAAGACCTTATTTGTCTTCACAGTAGGTCTGAATCTAGTGGGGTACTCCTAACAACAATAGTGAGGTTTGTGTTGAAATATTGAATGTAACCAAAGTAAACAGAATGTAAAATGAAACTTATCAGTTACAAGGTAGGGGATGGGGGGGCGGGATGGGAGGTGTACTGTGTGGGTTTTTTTTTTTTTTTGGTGGTGGTATATGGGCACTGGTGAAGGGATGGTTGTTTCAGCATTGTATAACTGAGACCTAAGCCTGAAAGCATTGTAATCTTCCACACGGTGATTTAATGAAATAAAATTAAAAAAAAACAACAACAATGAAATCTCATCTCACATTACAGAAACTGGAACACATACAAAAGAACAAGAGCAACAAGTGCTGGCGCAGATGTGGGGAGAAAGGAACCCTCCTTCATTGTTGGTGGGAATGCTGACTGGTCTAGTCTTTTTGGAAAACAACATGGACATTCCTCAAAAAAACTAGAAATTGAGCTCCCACTTGACCTAGCAATACCACTTCTGGGAATATACCCTGGGGGCCCCAAAACACACAGCAGAAAGGCCATCTGCACTCCTATGTTCACTGCAGCACTATTCATAATCAGAATCTGGAAATATCCTGAGTATCTGAGAACAGATGACTGGATAAAGAAACTATGGCACATCTACACAATGGAATATTACACAGCTGTTAGGAAAAATGAAGTCATGAAATTTGCCTATAAATGGATGACCCTGGAGAGTATCATGCTGAATGAAATGAGTCAGAAGGAGAGGGGCAGATATAAAATGATTGCATTCATTTGTGGAATGTATAAAATATATTTGTAAACCAAATTTCTTTTTGTTTGTTTTGGTCCACACCTGGCAGTGTTCAGAGATTACTCCTAACTCTGGTAAAAGACTAATATCCATGGCCAGGGAAAACAGGAACTAGGAGGACTGGCCAATGTTTGGAATAAACCACAAAAATGTGTTCAGTGAGGATAGGTAAGAGAGAAGAGAGCAGTGTGACAATGATAGCTGGAAATGATCACGCTGGACAAGAACTGAGTGTTAAAAGTGGGTGAAGGGATATTCCTGATAACCTTCCAGTATCTGTATTGCAAACCACAATGCCCAGAGAAGAGAGAGAGAGAGAGAGAGAGAGAGAGAGAGAGAGAGAGAGAGAGAGAGAGAGAGAGAGAGAGAGAGAGAGAGAGAGAGAAGTGCCTGTTATAGAGGCATGCTGGGAGGAGGTGATGGGAGGGAAACTGGGGACACAGGTGCTGGGAAATGTACACTGATGGAGAGATATGTGTTGGAACACTGCATGACTGAAACCTAATCGTAAATAGCTTTGTAAGGGTCTATCTCACAGTGATTAAAAAAAAAATCTAAAAGAATTCAGAGTGAGACATGTAAGTTAAAATAAATAAAAGAAGTCCTGAGTAGAGAAACTCCAAGAAGCCCTTCTCTAGATTATGTGAGATTCCACCCAGGACTATTTTGTAAGTTTTCAAAATAACTTAACTGTAGAAGCACCAAGGCCTTTTTTTCCCCTCTTTTGGGGACACCGCTACCTGTCCTGAGGGGTCAGTCCTGATGATACTCGACAGACCTTCTGTGATGCTGGGGATAAAAAAGGTTTTTGAGGTCATGGGGCAGGGACTTATATTACTTTCAGGACAGCCTATTGATTAAAGCAAATCTTGAGGTCAACTCAGTTTCAGAAGGTTGAAAAAACAAAATCCAATCGCTTGGGGCATATAGTCAAGCCACACTACAAATGACAACTTGTACTAAATTAGAAACTTTGCTCTGGTACCCAGAAATCTGTAGCCCAAAAAACTTTCCAAGAGCGTCTTTTGTGCTCTAAAATTTCAGAAGTTCTGATTTATTTTACGTAAAAGCACTAGGTTTGAGATACTTTTCTTTAATTTCCCCCTTTGTTGAGCCCCCATGTATTTAGGGTTAATATTATGATCTATAGGATTAAACTGATTTAACACAACCATCTCATTGCTTTCTTAAGAGGCTTGACTACAACTGACTGGCAATTATTATGAATAATTTTCTACTTTATATTGAATAAATCAATAATTACTGTGTTTGTTTTGACTTGGGATTAGACGCATTGTACAGGATTATTCCAAGAGGGTCCCTTATAAATAACTTGTGTATTGGGCTTGAGAACATATGTAGAGCTCTTCTTGCTCAAAGGCAAAACAAACATAATCTGGCAGAGTCCCCCAAATAGCACGATGCTTTTGAAAGGAACTTCATGGCTGACAGCTGTTAGTATTCATTTTTGAAGGGAAAAAAAAATTCAGGCCTACTTACAAAAATACACATGATATTATTATTACACAGTCTCTTTTTTTTTCCTTCTAAGAGATGAAGAAAAGTTTAGTTATTAAAGCAGGAGAGGGCTGAAGAAATAGTACATCTGTTAATGTGTTTGCCTTGCATGTAGTCAAATAGCTTTGATTCCCTGTACTTTTCTGTTCCCCAGTACAGTCCCCTGAACACTGCCAAGTGCAGCCCGGGTAATTCTTGATGCTGTAGGACCCAAGCAATGCTGCATTTTGGGGCCCTCCTCCCAACTGGAAAGATCACAAAGCAGGGCCTCTGGGTTTTCTGATCACTCCAGGGGAGATCAGCCCCAACCTCCACCCCCTAAATAAAAGGCAGGAGAACCTTATCATGACCAAAAATGTCCTTAGAAAAATCATCTTATTAAAAGAGAACATTATAAATAGTGAGTGTTGATGCAAATAACCTACTAGATCCAAAAGTTCTTGAAAGGCTTTTGTTAATCAGGGGTTATCATTCCCCTTTCAAATGTGACAGTTTTCTCAGAGTTATAATTTGTTTTTCAGAAATCATTGCAAGTTGCTGGGTGTCAGCCTGAGTTCTGCCATGTCCTTTTGCTGGTTGATAGATCAATCACTCAGCCATTGTGGACTTCTCTCTCCTCAGACATAGAGTCATTGAGAATTCCACTCATTGCATTTCTGTAGAGAATGAGTAGAGCTGGAAGATAGTTTTATTTTAGTTCTTGTGATGCATGGAAGTACTTCTGGCTCAATTCTTGCTTGGGGGATCACTCCTGATGGTGCTCAGGGGACCAAGCAATGTGGAGAATCCCTAATCTCCGGCATGCAAAGTATGGACCCCAGCTGGTGAACTATCCCTCTGGTCCTGAAGACAATTTTTAATGGGGCCCAGCAGGGGACTGAGATGGTAGATTCTACTAAGTTGAGAAAAACGAGTCATAAGATTTTGCCTCTCTTCTCATTAAGAGGTAGAATTGAGATCTGCTTGGTTTTGGCCTGGTCCATGAACTTGCTTTGACCAATAGAATGTGGTAGAAGAGAGCTACAAAGCGAAATTTCAAGACATCTTGCAAATTCCTCCTCCATCTCTGGTGAGGAAAGTGATTTTATTATCCTGGAAACTGAGAGGTCTCTGCGATAGGAAAGATGCCCTAGCCAACACCCAAGCTATGACATTTGAGTAAGTCTTCTTGGACCTTCTAGCTTGGTCAGATATTCGTGCAGCAGAGTGCAGCCTTCCCCCGTGTCAGAAAACAGCACAGCGTGGTCAGAGGTAATGCAGTATACTAGCTCCTCTAATGACATTGTTTTGTAGAAGGTCATTTTGTTGTAATGTTGGGGAGAAATAAACCACATGAGTCATTGCTCAGTGGAACAAGGGAGCTTCAGAGCCAGCTCTCCTTATATATTGTTCTTTTCTAAAGTTGAAGTGAAGTGAGGACTCACTACACTGCTCTTTCCAGCCACACGATTTAGACTGGCTTGTCATTCACCACCAAAGTACAAGGGTGCCTCCACACAGTCGTCTAACTGTTCTCCCCTTCTGAGAACTTCTGTTCTGCAGTTGAGTGGTTTATTTTCACTTGCCTGTTATCTTGTTTTGCTTCTGGATCCCATATATGTGAAACCAAACCATGTCTATCATTATACCCCTGACTTTTTTTTCACTTGGCGGTATTTCCTCCAGTGCTATTGGATTTCAGTTTCACTGGGAATTTGGATGGAATTATAATAACCCTGTTTGGGCTGATTTATGATTATCCATTCTCTTCTGGAACAATTGTTTCTGTGTTTTTCTCTTTGTACCTTGCCCGTTTTCCCCGAGTTTTTCCTTCTCTTTCGTATGTTGATTCAAATAAATGTTGATAACCTTCTAAGAACTGTTGAAAGAAAGACAAAGATTTGAAAATACCCATGGCTCATAATGATTTCATTTTGGATGGCTAAATTGTAAAGAAAATCCATGAAATTAAAAGAACGTTTGCTATTGTAGTGGACAGCCAAGAGAAAGGACATGGACATAAACATACTTTTCAAACCCATCTGTTAAAATGTGTTTCAAATGTGTTAAATTTTACTTTGCCAATTACATTTCTCCCTCTCACAATGCGTTATAACAATGACCTTGTATGTCCTACTTAAACATTAACATTACTGTGGAAATTTGTAAACAGGAAAAAATATTAAGAAATATATAAGGCTAACACAAAAGGAAGACATTTTATTTATTTATTTATTTTATCTCAAGGTCAAATGGAGCGATAGCACAGTGGGCAGGGCATTTTCCTTGCATGCTGCTGACCCAGGATTGATTCCTCCATCCCTCTCGGAGAGCCCAGCAAGCTACCGAGAATATCCCACCCTCACAGCAGAGCCTAGCAAGCTACCTGTAGCGTATTCGATAGGCCAAAATCAGTAACAACAAGTCTCACAATGGAGACGTTACTGGTGCCCACTCAAGCAAATCGATGAACAATGGGACAACAGAGCTATAGTGCTGCAGTCTCAAGGTCTCCTCTTATCTTTCCAAATAAAAAACAGAAATACTTTCTAAATCGCAGCAGCTCATCAGAGGTAAACTAGTTTATTGTCTTTAATCATCTCTTCATTATTATAAAGTCAATACACTCTACATGTTTTAAACATTTAAAATGTTAGACCTTTGGAGTTGAAACTTCAGCTAGACATCATATGTCTAAAGAGAAAATGGGAAGCATGACTGGAAGCTAGCATGCCAGGGCAGATAACTTTTGGCCACCAGAAATTTCTGGTCCAGTTATAATAGAATTACACTGGGCTCTTGGGGCTTCATTCTCCAAGTGTGGTTGGTATCTTCTGCCTCAGTAACGAAATGGCAAGCGTCATTGCAGCTGGCTTCCAAGTAGGACCATTCTAAGGATTTTTTTTTCTTTTTGGGTCACACCCGGCAATGCACAGGAGTTACTCCTGGCTTTGCACTCAGGAATTACTCCTGGCAGTGCTCAGGGGACCATATGGGATGCTGGGAATCGAACTCGGGTTGGCCACGTGCAAGGCAAATGCCCTACCTGCTGTGCTATCGCTCCAGCCCCTCCAAGGATTCTTGTCCTAGTGAACAGGCACTTATCATTGGCATCCTTTCTCGATCCACTGCCAAGGCCAGTCACATGGCCAAGGCAGAAGTGATGACCACACCACACACAGGGACTGACCACAAGAGGGCATAAATAACAAATGAAGAAAGATTCTAGGGGTCACTGCTCTCTTGGTTTCCTGTGCCTACCAATTCTTCTTTTATCCTTAGCATTTAAGTACCTTTGAATGTGCTCTATACATTTTTGGGAGGGTCTAGTATCTATTGTTTGACTTTGTCATTAGAACATAAGTTTCACGAGGACTTGGAATTATGTTTTTAATGAATACATGTTGGAAAGATTAGAAAACTGATAGAAAATAAGAATAACATACATGCACTTACAACTTAATAGATTCTCCCCCTCCCCCCGATGAATGCCTTAAAGTATAAGAAGTACGGGGATCATTGGATCATTGTTCATGTTGTTAGTGACTAGCAACTATCCTGTGTGGAAATTGTGCATTTTTCATCCCTCTAGTGTGTACTGAATACTACTATGTCTCAGAATCCAGGGCAGCGGTGGAGACTAGCTGGACACAGTGACTGCTCCCAGCAGGCTTAGAGACTAATAGTGAAAGCAGAGAAAAGCAACTAGAAAGAACCAGATGACTGTGCCTTAGGGTAAAAGTTACAATATAATCCCAAAGAAAGGGCTGGGAATTGTGGTGGGTGGTGCCTACTTTAGTAGGGTGGTTTGGGCAAACTAGTATGACAAATGGTCTGTAAGATCTAAAGAATGGGAATATGTTGTCACTGTCACTGGCATCCCATTGCTCATTGATTTGCTGGAGCGGGCACTAGTAACGTGCACTAGTAGCGGGTCCTGGGGGTTTTCGGCTGCTGGGGCTCGGTCCCTTGGGGCAGGAGGGGTCTCACCCGTCCCCTTCGAGTGAAACAGCCTGGTGCAGAGTCCAGCAGCATGGTGATGGCGAGCGTCATGTTGCTCCTTTCTGGGAGAGAAGAACATGTGATCTCAAAATTTTATATTTTATATTGTTTGATGGTAGCATAAAAGCGGAGTAGGCAAGTGTGCAATAGTGAGGCCAAGTAGGAGGGAGCAGACAGTTGGAAGGAAAGGGCTCAGGTGGGAGAAGGCACAGTAGGACATAGAATTGACTATGCTTTGCTACCCTCTGTGGACCAAGGAGAAGGCACCAGAGAGCCCAGCCAATGAGATAGGCCACAACCCAGCAGGAAAAGCCATGCTACTTTCAACTCCTAACAGCTGTCAAAGGACTCTTTGTTTTAGCAGCCCTCTCCAGAATGATTAAGAAAGTGTTTCTCTTTTTTTTTTTCCCTGTAACCAGATGAGATGTCAAATGGCTTTTCATTGCTTTTGATGAAGCCCATTTGGTTGACGATGTAACGAGCTGCCTGTTGGAGGCCAACATTAGTATCATCATTTTATAGACAAGGAAGTTCATGTGCCCACAAAGCAGGGACACCTGCCTTCGAATCCAGACAGCCTAGTTCCTGACGGTGTTCCTTTTTTTTTTTTTTTTAATTGAATCACCATGTGAAAAGTTACAAAGCTTTCAGGTTTAAGTCTCGGTCATACAATGATAAAACACCCATTCCCTTCATCAGTGCACATGTTCCACCATCAAAAACTCCAGTATACCTCCCATCCCACCCCTACCCCACCACCTGTGTGGCTGATGATTTTCACTTTACTTTCTCTTTATCTTACAATAGCCCCTTTAGTCCTTCTTTTAGGTTTGATTTTGAGTCTTTGAAGTTTCTGGGCTGTTGTTTATCCACAAAATAGTGTCTTGTTTCTTCGCGTTTGATGGAGTACTTGTTATCTCTACTTTAACTATAGAGAAAGTTGTAGGAATTAAGAGAAAATTGGGGAGCAGTTTAAAATTTTTAAAAAATGAATCAACTTGAAATCAAAACCGTGCACAAAATAGTGAGTACAAAAATTTTCCACGTGTAGCTTGTTGGGTTTTGAAAGTCAGCAGACCCCAAAGACTTATTTCTGTGTGGCCATGGAGCCTTCTTCCTTCCGAGCTGGCAGCTTCATACCCCACCCCTATCTTTTCCCCATCTTCCTCTCTCCAGGCAAATGCTCTCTTAACCCCCAACTCACACTGCAGCTGACTTTTGGCCTACTCTTGAATTAATGTAAGTGGAATGCTAAGATTTGCATTTTTTTTTGGAGGGGGGACATATATTTGCCCTGTTTTGTAGCAGTTCAGGAGACATTGCCTGCAAGAGCTGAGGAGAAATCCCTGCCCATGCAGGATGCGATAGACCCAAATGTGGAATATTCTGGAATCTGCTAGTGGCAGGGGGCATCATCCATCTGAAGACAAAGGCAAGTGTTATGAAAATAAAATTATTAATTAATTATAATCAGTTAATTTTTTGAGGGGGACCATACCCAGTGGTGCTGAGGGATTACTCCTGGCTCTGCTCAAGGATCATTTCCGGTGGTGCTTGAATGACCATCTAGGATGTCAGGTTGGCCGTGTGCAGGGCAAACTCCCTACCCTTTAACTATCACTTGAGCCCTAAAGGAAATTCTTTAAAAGGAAACATTTTGATCATATATAATCAGAATTTAGGGGGAAAATGCCAGATATCATGAATAATATAGAGAAATGGTGCTCAGCTTTCTACTAAGAACAAGTTCTAATGGGTGAATATGGGACAGGACATTTATGGAAAAAATCATTTGCTTAGTTGGAATGTTTAGGGTGGGAGATCATTTGGAATGGTTCCTTAGTTTATGCATTTTGAAAAGTCAGAAACATAAGCTCTTAAAAGCCAACGATATGAATTAGAATGGCAAACCAATGGTTGGTTTATATGAAGCAATAAAACAGATCAAGGGAGGTACAAGCTTGCTATGGGCAGATAACCCCAAGTTGCATGATGAAAGGCGTTTTTATAACCCAACGCCTGAAATTTATAGCAGCCCAGACCGGTTAGCTGAATGGAAGCACATTTAATCCCTGAGAAGAGAAGCCAGGGCAAGAGCCTGGGTCGGTGAAAGTTCTGTCCTTCTTCCCATACGGGATTGTGTTTCTCAGGAGGTCAAGATGTGTGAACATAGCTCACGACTATAAGGGAGTTAAAGTATAATACCAGGGTTATTTGTTTTAAATAAAATATATTATATGTGGCTGGAGAGATAGCACGGCAGGTTGGGCACTTGTCTTGCACATAGGTGACCTGTGTTTGATCCCTAGCACTCTGTTTGGTCACCTGAGTCTCACCAGGAGTGACCCCTGAGTACAGGGCCAGGAGCAATCCCAGAGAACACCTGGATGTGACCTCAAAACCAAACCAAAAGAACATGCTTTGTTTGTTTGCTTTGGGACACACCCAACTGTGCTCAGGGCTCGCTTCTGGCAATGTCTGGGAGACCACGTGTGTTGCAGGGGTCCAACTGGCGTCAGCTGTGTGCAAGGCTGTGCAAGGCCTTACAAACATGATTTGTTTTTTTTCTTTTTGGGTTACACTCAGTGATGCACAGGAGTTACTCTTGGCTCTGCACTCAGGAATTACACCCAGCGGTGCTTGGGGGACCATATGGGATGCCGGGAATCGAACCCGGTCGGCTGCATGCAAGGTGAACGCCCTACCCGCTGTGCTATTGCTCCAGCCCCACAAACATGATTTTTCACTGAAGTAATGTTGATTCACAACACAGCTTTAGTAAGATGTCACACCCTTAGATGTATATATCACATCTCTAAGCCCATCTAAATTGCTCTGTGGGACCCCTCCCACCTATTCCTCTGTCAGAATCCCACAGCTCGTTTTGTTTTGATCAGTTTCCTTCTTTGAGGCTTTATATCTCACCTAGGAGTGAGATCAGCCTGTATTCCTCTCCCTGTCGCTTGCATGACACCTTCCAGCTCCATCCGTGTTGTCACAAAACAAGATTCCTCTTCTCTTCTAACCAAGTTACAAGAGTTAACCAAGTTAAAAAGAAGAGTCCTCTTCTCTTAGAACCGAGTAGTATTCTGTGGTGTATTTTATAGTATGTCCTTCTTATCTACTCTCCTGACATTGGGCGCTGGGCTTGTTTGGTGAATTATTTAGGTTGTCATTTAGGAGTGCTTGTAGTTTTTCATAAGGTGATTTTATTCTTCGGCTAGACAGCCTAGAGTGGAATTGCTGGATCATCTTTTTACTGTTTTGGGAAACCTCTGGACACCACTGGACCTGCCTGCCAGAGATATGAATATTTCTTTTTTTCCGCAACAATCCTGACAACACTTCCTTTCCTGTCCTGGGGCACAGGGGGTGGGTAGCAGGGAGTCTCCCAAGTATTGCTCAGAAGGCCTGGGGGTAGTTCAGTGAGAAGGCCCAGCAGGGGTTCGGGGCCTGTTGGTGATGCTCTGGGGAACTGTGCAGTGACAGGAACTGAATTAGGTGTCAGTCAGGTGCTTTGGCCCTGTCCTAGATCACTGGCCCTTTTTCTATCTTTAATTAATTAATTAATTTTTAAAAAAGATTCTATTACTGAATCACTGTGAGATAGACTCTTACAGAGCTGCTCATGATTAGGTTTCAGTCTCACAGAATTCCAAAACTCATCCCTCCATCCGTAGCACCCTTGTTCCCAGTTTCCCCACTGCCCAGCCTGCCTCTATGGCAGGCACTTGTCTCTCTCTGTCTCTCTATCTCTGCTCTGTCTCTGTCTCTGTCTCTGTCTCTCTCCTTAGGGTATCTGTATTGCAAACCTTTCAGTTTCCTATCTGTTTTGATAGAGGCCCTTATCCCAGGTGTGAAGTCTTATCTCGTTGTCTGTTTGATTTGCACTTTCCTTAAGGGTCATTTTGCAGAGTTCACTTCCTTTTCTGGAAGAGCAAGGAGCACTGGCATCTGGAGGGTGTTTCCAGTGGGCCTGGGGTGTGATGGTGACAGCCCACTGTAGGAATAGGAACGCTTCCTCTCCCTGGATGGCCTTCGTCCATTTCTTCAAGAGCTGGCTCCACATCAGCCTTCAGCCGGAGTTCCTCAAACCCCAACCTGCTTGCTTTTCACTTAGCAGACTCAGTAGGTCTTTTCAACACTTATTACAATGGCTATTTATTGAACGACTTGTCTTTTTTCCTTTTGACGGCTTGCATGGTTGTAAATCTCTTTGTCTCTTTCTCCAAGTCACGCCAACGCCAGCCTGTGCGGGACCAGTCTGTCTGGTTTACTCAGGAATTACAGTGTCATGGATATGGTGCTTCACCCAGAGTGGGTGCTAAATGAGGATGTCCTCAACACATGAATGGACTCCCTGGCAGGGCTGGGTGGGAACCAGCTACCAGACTTTTGTAGAGGCAAATTGCTTTGATATAAGGCCAAGTTTATACCTGGGCTTCTCAAAGTCCGTGTGTGTGTGTTTGTGTGTGTGTGTGTGTGTGTGTGTGTGTGTGTGTGTATGTGTGTGTAAATTTGGCTATTTTGGGTAGCTGTAGCTGTATGAATGTGTCACTTGCTAGGAAAATGAGAAGCTGTGAAGAACGAGACATCGTTGGTTTATTATTCCATCTCTCTCCTCTAAGTCTATCTAGTATCAAAGGCGTTTGCTCCTCAAGCATACCACATTCAGGATCTTTTCCTGAATGCGCTCACACTGGGGAAATTGGGATTGTCCTTCAATGGGATTACACTTATGTTTCCTAGATCTTTGTAGTAAATCTGAAATTCCTTTGAGCTGCCTCACTTGCTGTCTAACCAGGTGTGACCTAGAATTTCAGGGGGTGTAAGCAACTCTTGGATACTTGGAGCTGGAGTTTGTCTACAGCTGGACTCTGAAACCCTGGACCCTGAGCTTGGTGATCTGAAATTTTCAGGGAACAGTATGTTCCTTCTCCCTGGCCAACCTGGTGCTTGGCAAATGAAGAAAGATTTTTGTTTGTTTCATTTTGGATCATACCCAGCTGTATTCAGGGCTTGTTTCTGGCTCTTTCCTCAGGCATCCCTCCTAATGGTGCTCAGAGGATCATGTGCAGTGCTAAGGACTGAACCCTGGTTGGCTG